>NW_024385132.1:0-25015 GCF_016835505.1 Polypterus senegalus
CTTCGGGTTCATTCAGTTTCGGAAGAAACCGTTTTGAGTGGAGCTTCATTTTGTTAAATAAGGGAAAAAATCATTTTTTTTTATCGGTCCCAAGGCTTAAATTTAAAGGGCCTTTGGGTTTTTATTGTTTTTTCTTTTTAGAAGCACCCGCCGGTCCGGGACATTTTGAAAAAAGAAGATTTGGTAATGAGAAAGGCAAAGCCCTCCCCGCCCCCCCCAAAGAAAACGGCGAAGGGCGAGGGACCCCCCCTTTTGAATAAGGAGGGGCCCGGGGCCATCCGCCAATCACCTGTCCTTCAAAAAACAGCAGGTTAAGAGTTCACCAAATTTGCCCCCGCCAGATGAAAACACGTGGGGGTTGTCCCCGTTAACCGGCTGAATTTACCTCCAAAAGTGAAAACAAATTTGGTATTTTTAGGATTAACGTAAGGAGACCCCCTTGCCCCAAAAAAGAGGCCTATATTCGTGACTAAGAAGAAAAAATGAACCCCGATAAAATAGACCTTTTTTTAAAAATTAATAGGTTTTGAAAAGTTTCAAAAAAAACACAAACGGGAGTTTTGAAAATGTTGGGGTTTTTGGCCCATGCTTTTTTGAAGGACGGGGTTTTGGCAGGATGACGCCGACTTCATCCTTATCCAAACGGTGCCATTTTTTCCCTTTTATTTTGCAGCTGGTTGTTCTTTTTGATGGACGCTTTTTTTGGGGATTCTTTCTCCCACATTCCCCCCCTTATGTATTTTTTTTTGAAAAAGCATTTTGGGTTTTGGGCATGGCCAAAACTGAGAGAAAAAAAACTGAATAAAAAAAATTTGCAATTTTACAAGTACCATACTTTAACCGTTCGTTCAGACCCCAAACAAATGATGTTTTTAAAAAAAGGGAAATTTGTTCTGTTATACTTTTTTTTTGGGAAAGGCTTTTTTAAACCCGGGGTTTTCTTTAAAATTTTTCACATTTTTCAATTATTGCTAAAAAAAAAAAAAAAGTTGCTTTTTTAACATTGTTTAAAAGATCCTGAGAAGAACACACATAAAACATTTGTTCCAAATAACATATTTTTTAAAAAAGGTTAATTTTTTTTACCTCATTAACAACCTTAGAACGACACAGAGAAAAGACTTGAGTTGAGAAAACCGAGGGGGGGATGGGAAGAGGCCGCTTGTGTCCACACTTTTAAAGGAAAAAAAAGACGGACGGAGAGGTGGGGTTTATTTAAGGTGGGGACGGTTTTTAAAAAGTTTTAACAGTTAAAACAAACTTACAAAATCAATGAAAGAACAATCTGCAGAATGCTGAATTTGTATTTAATAATTATAACCTGATACCATAGGGGGAAAATATATATGAAAAATATTTATATGAAATGAAATTTAATGATTCCTGTGTTAAACCCAAACCGCTTTTCCCCAGAATTTTGAAATTTAAATAAGCAAATCAACAAAACACCTTTCGTTTGTTGGTTTTTTAAAAAGACAATGGGAAAAGCACAGGGGGTTAGGGAAGGAATTTCGAAATGGGGGGGGCCCTACTAGTGAAATAGGCAAAAAAACATTTTTGGGGAAATGGTAAACAGCAAAGGAATTGGGGGGAATAACACTCTAAAGTTAAATTAAAAATGCCCAGAGTCCCCAAAAAAATTTTAAGATATTAGATTGATTTTTTTTGAGAAAACAGGGGAAAACGGCGGTTTGGGCTAAAATGGCTTGCCCCTGAGTGTTCTTTTTCAAAAAATAAAAAAGGATGGGATGTCAAAGTATGGAAAGGCAATTTGTTCCCCGTCGGGGTTTTTGGGTTGAAATTTGGTGGAAAGGCCATTCAGCCCAAAACCCTGCAGTCCAATCCACTTTTTTACGAAAACATAAAGTCAGTTTGAAAGTCCCTAATGCACTGTTACCCACTATTTTGGTTTTTCCCAAGTGTCTATCGTTTTTGTAAAGAAAAAATTTCCCAATGTTTAAAAATTTATTTTCAAGTTTCCAACTTTTTCCCCGTGTTCTGAGAACCTTTTAAAAATCACCCGACCACTGGACAATTCCCTTCAAAATTTTAAACACTTAATCATGTCCCCCTTTTAATTTTTTTTTAAACGTAAAGGCCCCACCCTTTTTTAATTTTTCCCCAAAATTTCAACCCCTTGACCCCCGGGAATCACCCTTTACCCCTTTTACTCGGGCCCCTTTTTCTGTCCCATGTCCTTGGCCGGGAACCAAAACTGAACACAAGCCCTGTGAGGCCTCACCAGAGTTTTTGTTTCTAAGAACTTCCTGTGACTTGTCCCAAAAACATCGGACTGTATAACCTGAAGTCTGTTAGCCTACAATTTTCGAACACGTTGGGTCGATAGTTAGAGTCCACTACATCTAAATCCTTTCAAAAGGGTACCTACCCACCCCCATTTGCCAGACCTAATTTTTTTATTTCCATTTTAAACTTCATTTAAACCCCCAAGCCTTTTCCAAGTCCTTCGTAATTTTTTCCATCACCCCATTTTTTAATTTGACCCCAACCCCGGGGCACCTTATCAAATGCTTTTAAAAGCCCAAATAAAAATTCCCAACCCTTTGATCAATGCGGCCCCCCCAGCATGTTAGAAAAAAACACTCCCGAACCAATGCTTTTGGGGAAAACCCTGTCCTCCTTGTCCCAAACCCCCCCTAATTTTTTCCAATTTTCCCGTAGTTTTGTACCCCTTTATGTTGCTTGGGATTGCCCTGTCCCCCCTTTTTATATAATAATATTTGCCATTTCCAGTCCTTGGGGAACTCCCCAGTGAAGGATTCCCCCAAAATATTTTTAAAGGTTTATATCTGACTCACAGCCTCCAAGAAAGGGGAAAAAAATTTATCGGGCCCCGTTTTTGTTTTATTTTCTTTTTTTAATCTAGGCACCCCTTCCACCAAACCCCCTCAGTACCCCCCAGTGTCCTAGCCCGTCGAGGTTATCCTTTTCTCGTCACCCCTAAAAAAGGTTTAGGCACTGCTTTTATTTCTCGTTTTTTTTCCCCTTTACTTTTTTGAAGAATTTCAACCTCCAACTGCCCTTTTTACTGCTAAAATACGAAAGAATCTCATCGTCGCCCCTTTTTTATCTGCCCTCCAACGTTTTTAGCCCCTGAACCCCCCAATGGTTCCCCCCTTTTTTCTCAACCTTCTACGTTTCCTTTGCAGTCTAGTCTTATACCCCTAACAGTTTTTCCCCGGAACTTTTTTTTAAATTTTTATTAACCCAAAAGGAGTTTTAGTTTCCTAAATTCCAAATTTGGGTCTGTATTGTCCTGCATTCAAAAAACTTTTTTAAACCCTGTTCCACTGCCCCCACTGTCTCCACATTTAAAAGCTTTTTCCCCAGTTATCCTATTAGACTTTGTAAATCTGCTCAAAATTAGCCCCTCCCAAAAGTTAACCAAAATTTTGTTTTTTGATTTATTTACAAAATAAGGTCACACCCTAGGGGTTTAAACCACTTACACCCTAATTTATCCTGATTTTTAAGAATACCAAACCCAGACAGGTTTTCACCCCTTTTTGGGTGTTTTTAAATTTTGTTTAAAAAAAACAGCCCTGATTACATCTAAAACCCTGTTTTTGGCTCCTCCATTGCAAGGTTACCCCAGTTTTTTTAAAAATTTAAAGCCCCCCATGACAAAATATCCCAAACTTGCCTTTGATATTACAAAAAGATGTGTGTTGAAATTACTGTCTGAATTGGGTGGCTATAACACCCCTTAAAAAGAATTTTCCAGGGGGAACCGTCCTCACTAAGATGGGGCTCATCATCCAACTAAAGGGGATTTTACATTTAAACCCTGTTTGGAAAACAGCAACCCCACCCCCTTTTCGTCTTTGTCCTTCCTAATAAATTTTTACCCCTCTATGTTACACTCATCCCCATCTTTGTTATTTTTTTTCTATTGCTATAATATCAAATTATGCTCTCCACATACAACCCAACTCACTTCCCTTTATTTTTGATATTTGCATTAAGGAAATATTTTAATGTGTTAATCCTTCATTTACGGTTTGCTTAAAATTTTAAATTACTATGCATTTTTTTTCCCAACCATTGTTTGTTCTTCCATGTATGATTAAACCTTGTCCTAAACCCCCTCCCCCCCCAATCCCCACTACCCTCAATACCCAATACATTTCCCCTCCCGGTTCAGATGAAACCCCCCGGGGCAGAACAGGCCCCATTATCCAAAAGGAGTCCCAATGCCCCCAAACCTATCCCCTAGCAACCCGAATTGGCCCCAACCTTCAATTCTCCCTCAATTTTGGATGGATGTGGAAAACAGAACCCCGAAAACCCCCGGGCGTTCTGCCCTTTTTTGGAAGTGTATTTGGGGACAGAGAAAAAAAGAGAAAATAGGGACACTAAGAAAAGGTTTAAATTTTTACTTTAAACTCAAACTTTCCACTTTAAACTCAGTTTTTGACATTCTACTTTTTAAAAAAAATAAACTTTGTTTAAATCGGTTTAATTTTTCCTCAAACCCCATCGTTAAATAGCACGAAAACCGATTCTTTTGAGTGGAATCCCAAAGTGCTTTTTTAAAAGAGTTTCCCTCAAACAGGAGGGCCAGGGAGTGATCCAAAGAATAATTATGATATTCACCCCCAAATTTTGAATACTAAGTGTATACTTGATATCATGTTATTATGAAATGCATTAGTAAAAAATTTTGTTAAATTTTCAGATCTTGTTAACATTAAAAATGTATACGTTAAAATTAAACATGGTGGCACTGTGGTGCAGCAGAAAGCGGTAGTGCCCCATTCAGGGGTTTCCCCCTGTTTGACTGTATGCTTGCTCCTGGGGGCCCTGGATGGATGGATGGAATAATTAAAAAATGTATTACAAAGATTTTTTTAATGTTCTAAAAAATTTTAAGAATCGTCCCAAGCAGACAGCTGTTTTTCTTAATTTCAGTGCTTAATTGTGGGAGGGGTTACATGGAAAGAGGAAAAATAAAAACAGGAACCGGGTTTGGGACGCCCAGACACCCGTACTGCTGCAAAACTTTGATCGAGGGGTTTCATGATCAAACAAACATCTTGCAGGATCAATATCGGATTTATCCGGCCAGCCCAATGTCAAGTTCTCCAGTTCACCCGGTTTTCGGCCCTCACCCAATGACCCCTTTTTGTTTTCCCTTTTAAATTAAAGAAAAAATTTTTTGGGCATCTAAAAGGTTCAAAGTTTTTTTAAACTTATCTTTTCGACCCTGAGCGTTGGGTTTAAAAGCTCTCAAGCGTCAGTTTTGCAGAAACCCTCCATTGTATCCATTTGTAACGTTTTCTGCAGTTCAGAGATCCTGCCCCTGATTCCATCTGCTGACAGCACTTCTGGTAACTTGACTCATAAGGGGACAAAAAACCGGGTTTGACCTTTGAAACGTCCTACCACTGCCCGAGGAAGAAAGTGGGGTTTTGGGTGGGGGAGTCCATTGATGCCAGAAAAAATGAAAAAAAGTGAATTAAATGAGAGGCGGATTTGAGAGACATAAAGGTGCCAGAAAGACTCGGGGGCTTTTTAAGGGAAAGAAAAAGAGGATTGACAGGCCAAAGGAGAGATGTAGAGGAGTAACTGTGTTCAAATGGTGACTGAAACAATAAAAGCCATCAATGAGCCCAGAACCATCTTGTCCAACCCCAAATATAGTTTATTGGGGGAAATTATTAGGAAATATCCACTAAATCCTTGCTTTGATAAGGTTTTAACATCCCTGGGCCCCTGGGCATTTAGTGCCAGTGTGATCAATTAAAGACCCTTTTGTACAGTTAAAATCCCCCCACCAAAGAATTTCACCATTAACAAAAAAAATTACCACTCCCCGGAGACTCAAAACCATATTGTCTTCCCACATTTTCAGTTTTAAACGCCAACACCCAGCCCCCCACTATACTGACTTTGAAATTTAAAGGGGCCCGACCACCTCACCAATTTTTTTATCTTTAAATTGACTGATTTTGAAAAAGTAACGCCACCCCCAAAATTTTAGATGAGGGGCAGACTGAGAAACGCCCCACCCCCAACCCCTTAACCAGTCATTATGTGTGGATCAGAATATTTCTGAAAGAAATATGCAAAATTTTTGGGGAAAATATCAAAACATCATTTATAAAGGAAATGGGAAAGAAAAAGGGGAAAAAACAACAAAATAAACCAAAAATTGACAAAGTAAACTAAAGGGGGTTGTTTCTAAGATGCCTTGTGTGTTACTATGACATTTTTCACCCCCGGTGGTCTTTTCAGTCCATTTTAAATGAATTTCCTTTTTTTGAATCTTTGGCGACACCCGAAACAGACCGAGATCGGGGTGGTGGTTCTACATTTTCCCTTATCATCAAAATTATAAAAACCTTTTCTTTATGCTGGCAGGGATAACTGCCCCTGAGTTGGTACTGGTGGGTGACCTGCTCTGGCCCTCTATGTCACCTGATAACCCCGCCCGCCTTTCCCCATCTAAAATGGTTTTTGCCCCCCCCCCCCCAGACACCAAACATTTGTTTTTATCTTGATTTCAAATTTTTCATTTTTTAGGAACTTAAAACTGATGAGAAACATGCCTGACTCCCCATTGGGGTCGTCACCAAAATCAATCTTTTATTTTCCCTTGTAGACCATTTTATTGGGGATACAGCTACCTCTGAGACTGAATATTCCCCTTTCCCCGAGTCCCGGCTAAAAAAAAAGAAAGCAAAAAAGGAATTTGAAGAAATATTTCAGACCTGAATAGTACCAATCAGAAAAAATCACCGACTAATGCAAATTTTGAAACGAAAGGAGGTGAGTTATTCAGGGCAGGAGACACAGGTGGGTTTTTTGTACTATCACAAGTATCACAAGCTTTTTTAAATGGAACGATCACCCCCGCAGTTGTGAACAGCAACTACCTGCGTTTGTACACCAAATAAGCTCCCGTTCCCCAAGTAAAAAAACAAGAATTAATCAACAGAAATGCCCTTCACATTTTTTTAACTGATTTAATGTATACCCATAAATTTTATGTTGGTTTTAGGAAAGAAAAAAAAAAACTTTTTTCCCCAGTGGGGGGAAACAAAACCTTTTAGTACCTTGGGGGATAGGGCCGCCTTTTTATACATCTACCGTAACCACAGAAGTGTTGACAGGCCTTTAACCTTTTGGGAAAAAATTTTATTTGATGATTGATTCATGTTCCCCATTCTAGTTTTGCCTTTTTAACATTTATTACCAAAATATGAAAGTTTCTTTTTAAAATGTTTTTACAGATATGAAACGAAACACATGAAATGGGTTCCAAATAACAACAATTTCCCCAAAACCCCCTTTACCCCAGATAATCAATCAGCAGGAGCTGGGAGAAATTCCAAAGCCCGTTGGGGGAGGAAAGCCAGTGCCTCCTTAGGCACATTTAGGAAAAAGCACGGAGAGGGGGAAAGTTTAGTTTTTAAATTGGGAATTTTTAGGTTGAGGCCAATTTTCTTTCTGAATTAATCAAAAGATTTGGGATGGGGGCAGACCCAGGGTCGTTTGATGAACTGGGAGCTACACGCACCACGGGCAATGACCGCAGAGGATGGTTTAAAAAAATAAGTCGTTCAAAAATAATTTTTTATCAGCCAGAGGATGAAGAAAACATGGGAAAAAACCAAAATTTCGAACCTTTTTGGGGTAAACCTGAAAAAAACTAAAAAAAAGCACCCCCAGTGGGAAAGGGCCCCCTGAGAACAAAAAAACCGGGGGAAAATTTTATTTTTGGGGAAAAAATCACACCCCCCACCACTGAGGGGAAGGTCTCCCCGTGGGTGAGGGTGACTGTCATTCATACAGGAGACCCCTACAATCCCACCCAAAATTTTTTGTTGTAAGGGGAAAAACAAATTGGGTTTTGCCAGAAATGACACTGGGGCAGAATATTAATTCATGTCCATCCAACAAATTTAAGGTTATTTTAAAAGGTCTGGGGTCAGACCAAAAATAAACTGAGCCATAGGACAATCAATTTTCAGCCGCATTTCAAAAATTTTTCAAAATATTTTGAATATTCTCACAGGAGAAAAACCGAAGAATGGGGAACATTTTCGAGATTGAATTAAATGTGTAAACAGTCAAAGTGATAATAAAGGAAAAATAAAAAGGACACCCTTAATTCCCCCGCACCCTGTAAAAGAAACAGGGGGGTTAAGAGATCGAGAAACAGTGAAAGAGCTATTGTGAGTAGGAATTATCTAACCTGCAGTCTGCCATTTCAGTTCTCCTGTTTGGCCAGTGAGGAAAGCATATGTTTCATGGAGAATGATAATAGATTATAGATGTTGAAATGCTGACTGCTGCAGTTCCCGATATTGTTACCATCATAGAAGACATCATGGCTAAAGCAGGAGAATGGCATGCTGTCATCGACAGGCTAATGCTTTCTTTATTCTGATTGCACCTCAAAGTCAAGATCAGTTTGCATTTACCTGAAGGACAGACAGTACACCCTTCAAGTCCTGCCACAGGGATACTCTACAGAAGAACTTTTCCACGCTCAAATCGCGATGTATAAAACCTACACTTGGCGTAAAGCCACGACTTTTCCACGGTACCTCATGCCTTGTCGACGCAAGTTCTCCGCCGGTTTTGCAGACTGGCGCACCCAGCGCCAAAGCAATGCTACTGTTCCTGTGTGATTACTCATTATTTTCATGACGCGCTTTATAAATACACAGAAACTAACCGCATATTGTTTATTAGTGTAATGCATCTGATTGTAATTAACTTGTAACAATATAATGGTCCAGGGAACAGCCATAGCATTCCAAATACCATAACTGCTTTAGTTGTTACTCACTTCTCTTCTTCTTCTTCTTCTTCTTCTTTCAGCTCCTCCGCTAGGAGTTGCCACAGCGATCATCTTTTTCCATATTACTCTCACTGCACCACTCGGAGTATTTATATCACTGTATCTGAGTGTGAATCACAGCAGCAGCTGATCGGAAAGAGAATTATCGGTATACAGCTTTAAGGACACGCTGTCTCAGCCACTGCAAAACGTTTTAAAGCCTTTCCTGTACGGACCTCGGTTCAGAAACAGTTTAATCCCAAGAACTTTAAATGCACTCAATCAATTGCTCCTTGTAGAACTGTTTGTACTTATAAGTACAATCACCCCACTGTAAACTTGCACTACAGTTATAATATCTCACAACCTGAGCCACTTTATAAAGCGCCTATTTACATATGATGACGATATCATTTTTAAGGTGAAATGCAGCAAAATATGTTTGTTAAATTATACAGATAAAACTTTAACTTCATTTAAATAATCTATATTCTTCACTGGGAGTGTCGTGAAGGATAGAATAATTAAACATGTACTACGTAAGATATTTCAATGTTCTTAAACGCTTTGAAGAATCGGCGCTAAGCTTACAGATGGCTTAACGCCTATTACAGAGCTGATTGTATGGCGATCGGTTACTTGGGGAAAGAAAAGCAAGGACTGCAGGAGCGGCCACGCAAATATATATTGAATATAAAACAGAAAGAGAAAATAACAACACAGCTAAAAACGCAGCACAAATTTCGCAAAAGTTAAATGCTTGTGTCATGAGCACGAGGCGCTATGCAGTGTCTGCAACGGACGGGCCATCCACCGTGCATAAGCTACCTTACTGACATTGGCGGCTTAAGGAGCCACCGATTCTTCCTCTGCCCAGTGCCACCACAAGCCTAGAGCCGCCCCTGAGTACTGCTGCAATAAATTATTTCATCAAGTGAAACACATGTTTAATAACGTGCTTTAACTCCTATCATCATGAAAATGACATCACGATACATCTCAGTATTTTAGTTATTCAGAGAGCTGTAATATCACAAATGTAATGGACTCTGTGTCCAGTTGGAGGAAGAGAGCCGGTTTAAGAAGCAAGTAGTGATTCACACACATAGACACATAGAAGATCAAATACAAAACAAAGCATTTAACGTGCTACTTTAATTACGATGTGATTTGAGAAACTGGTTAATTAAACGATTTTAAGATGAAGTTTATGATGTTCTACTTTAATGACAAAATAAACTACGGGATTAAAGTGGAAATGTCGAGATTGAAGTTGACATTTCGTGCTTTTTCCCCACCGTGTGCCTTTTTTCTCTGTACCCTAATAAGCTTTCATATGACACTCAGACAGTGGGCTTACAACTTCTTTTCACGCAACTTTGATATGTGACTTCTTTTTATTTCCGCACTGTGCGATTTTGTGAATGTGAGCTTTCAAGTTTCTCCAACACGCTATGTCACTCGATCAACTTCCTTTTGTTGATTATACCACGGTTTATTTGAACAAATAGTATGTTTTTCCTTTGCCTCCACTTGGTATTCGCTGAAATTTTATATTTTCCCGTGCTTTTCCCATTGTCTTTTCACAGAAGGCTGCGCTTAAGGGCGATTTATATTGATTTGCATATTCAAAGAGGCGTAATTCTGGGAGGAGTTGGGGCGCTACATAATGCGCTGCACGAAGCGTAGTTTTCACGCTGATCGGGATTTATGTAGCGGAAGAACGTGGAAGTTGGAGTACGCACAGATTCCTGCATCTGATTTTTCTGTGCGTAAGCACATTTCGCTTTTGTGCTTACGCCATGTTATAGTGCGAAGTTCTACGCACGGTTTCTGGAGAGCTTCAACCCCCCTTTGGGACGTTTTTTGACCAATAGTGATGTTGGGTTTGGGAAGAAAAAAAACGTTTGAAACGGAAAAAAGAAAAAAAACCAAATTTTTGCTTGGGGCCAAAAATTGGGGGGCCCCAAAAAGTGAAAGATTCCCAGGTTTTGGAGCCGAAGGACGGGATCTAAAAAGACAACCCCCTGAAAAGAGCCCTTTTTGGGGGAAGTCTTTTAATTAACAAGGAGTGCCAGAAGAAACCAAAGTGTTTTTAAAGCCACTTTATGGGAGAGACTTACAAGGGGGGTCAAAGGGAAAGGGGATTGGATATTCCTTATCACCCACAAGCAGCAATTTATTGAGAGAAGAATGGCCCTTCAAAGAACAAATAAAAAACTAATGGGGCACAATCATCTTAAAGGGTAAAAAGTTTTATGCAGGCCGTTTAACCCAATATGTCTGTTGGACCCAAACCATTTTGGGAGACATCAAATGCAGGGGGAGAGCCGAGGGGTCCCCCTTTTCCTGACAAAAAGTCCACCCAAAATGAAAAACTGTGACAGGCAGGGTTAAGGCACCAAGCACTTAAATTTAAACAGACACATCAAAAAAAGCTGTTTGGGGCTAACAGGTCAGGGGCCCAAAGGAATGGGAGGTCGAATAAATACTGAAGTGTTTGTAAGAGAATTTTTAAACAGGAAGATATCAGCTGAAATGAATGGTTTAGTGTGAAAAAACCAAACCAGTCAAGACGGCAAATAGCTGAAGGGGCCAATGGAAACCCCATAGTGAAAGTCACAGCTGTTCTAGCAGACTGAGGAGAAATCAGAGGAAGGGGCGGGGGGAAATAAGGGTATTAGGGAGACACGAGAAGGGTTTTCTTTAAACAGGCGGGCTGAGGGGGGGAGGAAGGCACTGGCGCCTTAGTGGGCAAAATACACATACACAAGGGGACAGCAGTCTGGGTGTCAATGTAAAAGAATAAAGTAAAACAAAAGAAAAAACACTAAAAACAATTAGTTTTAGATGTAAATTTAGATTTTTAAGTTTGAACTAAATTTAAAAAGTGCAAAAGAGTGACCTGATCAAAAGTAAATGATTTCAGAGTGACACGGGAGTGATTTTTCGAGAAAAACCCCCCCCTCTAGTGGCCATCTCAGTTAAACATGCGGGGTCCACCTGTGTTTAAAACAAGGATTGGCCAGGGGCCTTTCAGCATTTTGCCCCATTTCTAAATTATAATTCCCTAAAGTTTTAAAAACATTTTCTTCCCCGCCTGTTCTTTTTTTTTGGTAATGATAAAAAAAAAGAGTTGTTATATTTTATGAGAGCTTTTCATAGTACTGAGTCTGTATTGTAAACAAAGAAACAGAAATAATGACAATCAAAGATGGACAATCAGAAAGGGACAAGGAGTCGGCGCTTTTTTTTACATTTGTGTTTTTTTGAATTACGGGACATTCTTTTTAGTTCTTCTTTTTGGTGATGTTTGGGTCGGTTTCCTTTAGGGCTAAAGAGAAGGAGACAATGGTCAAATGAGAGAAGAAGACAGGCTGACGTTTATAGATGGCTTTGTAGAATCTGAAGTGATTTTTGTGACCGAATTAATAGAAAGTAAGGAGAGTGAAGGTTGAGCAGCCTGACCGAAACAGCTGGCAAAGGGGGCAAACTAGGGGGGTTTGAAAAGGACCCACCTTTTATTTCAAATTTTTTAATTTACCCTCATTTTGAATTAAATAAGAGGGTTAAACAAAAACATCTTTCGGACTGAACATCATCTCCTTCATCTCATACCACACCGGCGATCCTCACGTTTTTTACCCTCAAACCAATGAATCCTCCTCCATCAAGTCAAACTTTTGTTTCTGTCCCCCAAAAAGATGCTACAAGAAAGAATACTGAAAGATCATCCTCAAAGTTGGTGATCTTCCAAATTATCCTTTTCCTCCTCCATATACACTGTAAGGAGAAAACCCAGGTGACGGATAAAATTCCCCATCCGCCCTTTCTCCCCCTTTTTCTTTCTAGTTTTTGCAGCTGGCCTAGTAGACATTCATTTTGTTCTGACCACAAAAAGCACATTCCACATGCCTGGACCGAATGCCGTGTCCCCCAAAGAAGACTCACCTGGTCCTAAAACCCGGGGTAAACCCCACAAAAGGGCCCTACATTAAAGTTTTCATCCCATCAGACCCCTACCTGCTTGCTTATCAAGGGGGGGTCGGGTCATTATCGGGACCCATGGCCCCACACGCAACATTTTGTATTGATATTAAACTGTCCTGTCATTCTCATATTGTATATTAGAGGTTTGGATAAAATTAATTTAAATGAGAAATGAGAAAGTCTTTTGGGACTTTTTTTTTTATAATAAAATTAATAAACAAAAAAGAAGGAGGGAACGGGGGGCAGTGGTAGCACTGTCCCCCCGCAGTTAGAGCCCCGGGTTCTTCCGGGGTCCCCTGTGGGGAGTTTGATGTTCTCCCATGTCTGTGTGGTTTCACGATCCAAAGACATGCATTAGGTGATTGGCGTCCAAATTGTACTTGGTGTGTGAGTCTGAGTTGGTCCCCTCCCCGGGGGTTTGTTTCCCCTTTGTTTTGGGCTGGGATTGGCCCAGCAGCCCCCTGACCCTGTAGTTGGGATAAAAATTTAAATGGGGGGAGGAGGAGGGACAAAGAGAGAAGTTCCCCTTGACAAACCCCAAACCCTAAACACGGATTGCCCAAACTGCTTTTAAAATTGGCAAAAACATTTCAAAGCTGAAGACCCTCTTTCGAGACCCTGTTTGGAGGTTTGTGAAATTTAAAAAAAGGGAAAAAAGTCAAAGAGATAAAAACTAAAGGAGGAAAGGGGGGAAATTTTTATAGTAACAAACCCACTGACTTGAGGAATTGAAGGCCCCGGGAAACAAGAATCATTATTTTGTAAGAGACAACCGAAAAAAAACAAGACAAAAAGTAGAAGGTGTCAAAATGCTCCGAAAGGTTCAAGAGGGAAGTAAAAAAATGCCTTGAGAACCCGGGAAGGGAACAGTTTTTAGAGACTTCCCCCGCCTGCATCACAGGATCGATGATTGGGTCGGCCTAGAAAAAAAAAGAAGATTATCTGTGTGACCCCTGACGGGTGGTCCCCATGGTGATGAAGGGTCCTGACAGACTTTGGGGCACATTAAACAAAATTCCAGAGAGTCCTGATCTTCCAGTTTCTATTTTTCCACGCCCACTGAGAATGTCATATCCCGTTTCATACGCCCCCCTGGAATACTGATAATTATTTTTATTTGATGACCCCTTTATATGACTTAAATATTTGAGATATAACTTATTTTTTGGTTTTCCAATTTGGGGAGTAAAAGGGGTAAGTGATTTGGGGTCACAAAGTGGAGCAGGAGTTGATCTCAAGTCTTAGAGACTGAAGTCTTGACCGCACGCCACACGCCTCAAGTGTTATGGCAGACAATCAAACCCCGTTTGGGCTGATGCCACTGCATTTAAACCCCGGGACTTTGTAACCAACAGAACCAAGTGACGGGCGCCAGCCCCCACCGCCTCCCAGGTGGTGTCAAAAAACCGGTCTGAGCTGACTAAACTTGTGGGGTTGTAATGAGTTTGGGAATAGATAAAGTGCCGGATCAATGACGGGATGTGTTATTTAAAGGGGGACACGTTTTGTCTGTGTCTGTGTGTGTGTGTGTGTGTGGGGTTTTTCGTGTGTGTGTGTTTTCCTTTGTTACAGTGGTTTAAAGAGTTTTGGCTCTGAGAATTTGCACAGGAGGTCTTATAATTTAGACATCTGATTTAAGTGAAGAGATGTAATGGGCCAACCAAAACATTTCCAACATTAGAGGGGGAGCCCCCGGAAGCCCCCACAAGTGACTTTTTCCCCAAATCGTCTCCCCAAATATTCAGAACATTTGGGGGAAAAGTGATATGGTCATCCCAGTAAGAGGGGAAATGAGGTCAGATCATCAAATGTTTTCACCCGAAAAAAATTCATTTGAATTGTTTTTAAAAAAAGTGGGAGGATTAGAAAAAAAAACCCCAGACGATAGAGAAAATTTTAAGAAAATATTAAAGAATTAAGGTGGCAGCCAACCCTGAATTCTGTTTGAAGGGTTGTGTTTCTGTGCCTTTTAAATACCTGGCAGAATTTGGGGGATGAACTGAAGATGAGCAAACGATGATCTTTAAACCAATAAAACAAGTTGCAAAGTCGCGGGAAAAGAAATGCATGAACTGGTGCTTCAAAAATCATCTGAAGGAAAGCTAATCAAGAAAGCCTCAGCTAATACACTGAGCTGATAGAAACAGTCTTTAACAAGGGAGTTCTTGTTTTCAGATTTGAGAATTTTTAAAGACCTGAGCCCTTCCTTTCCCTTTGGTTCCCCAGACTGCTCAAGAAGATGATAAATGTCGGTCAGCTGTATCAAATGAAAGTCGTTTCAACAGCAAAAGATGGCGTATCCAAGAGTCACTTTTAAAAAGAGATCATTTAGAACCCTTAGAAGGAAACTCCATGCTGTGGTGTTTTAAAATAGACTGAAATACTTAGAAATGCTTTTTTCTTTAAGAAAGTTTGCAACTGTAGAAAGACAAACTTCCAAAATTTTAGAATAAAGGGGAAAAATGGAATGAGTTTTTGACAAGTCTGTATTTCAGATTTTTTTTACAATTAATGGCTGCCCCAAAGATGTTTAAAGATGGCGGGGACTGAACCAGTCTGAAGATATCTGTTTATAATTTATAATGCCAGGCCTACCACTTGAAACATTTTTAAAATAGGGGAAAAGTTGTGGGTTTAAGGTGACCTTATTTTACCAAGAAAGGAGAGATACAGGCTCAAAGTACAAAACAGCTGTGATGGGGGGGACAGAGGGTTTTAAGAGGGGAAAGGGGGTCTCAGGAATTTTAGGAACAAAAATTGAAAAAAATACTGAGACTGTTTATGTCAGGCCATATAAAACAATAGTTTATAATGTTAAATAAAACAAATGACTATGACAGTTATTTGGAATTTTAAAAAGAATTTATCCAGAGATTTGATAGCTTGAAAATTGATTAAATGTCCTTTAAAAATGGACACCTGAACTTGCTTTTCCCCTTGTGCTCTGCTTGCCCATGCCCCCCTTGGGTGTGACTATCAAAACAGAAGGTTTACATTTTGACACTTGATTTTACACAGAACAACGGGCTAAAATGTTAGAACAAGGCTTAAACAAAGACAAGACCACCCGTGCTCAGCTGACAGGGGGGGAATCACATGGCACCATAAAGGCCAAGAAAATTTTTATGAAAGGTGGATTTCATTGTGAGAGAAGAGTCTCAACACTAATTTGATTGTTAAGTAAAGAACCCCCAAGAAGGGATGTGAAAAAAAAAAAGCAAACCCCACCGATATCACTTTAAGATGAGAAACACACGAAAAAACAACGATTATTTTTCCAGATCACGTGGCCCCCACAGCCCGAACAAGATTAAAAGAGTCAGTGATTTTTAAAAAGCTTAACTGGGGTTTCCCCCAGCAAAATTAAAAACCCAAGAGTTAAAAATTCCATCATTTGGTGTAATTCTCCCAGAAACTCAGAGAACTCAATAAAATCCTTTTTAAAATTTTTTGAGGCGAACCCTGCACAAAACAGGAAAAGGGGTCCATTTGAAACAACTGTAATTCAAAGGGGATAATCTTTGTTTTGGGCGACAGTAAAACGGCTTTTAAATATTCCCCCAATCCTGACCAGCAGACTGAAAAAAAACACTGACATCCGGGGATAATTCAGTGAAAAGGGTTTAACCACAAACAGGTAGCCATGTTTCAATCACAAATCAAAAAAATTTAAATTTGGGGAGGTAAAAAATTTTTAAAAAAAATGTTTTGTTAGCTAGGGCGAGATTTTCCAGATTGCATTTGAATCAATTTGTGGGGAAAAAGAAACCACCCACCCCTTTAAAATGGGAGATCCCCAAAAGAGGAGCTAACAGGGGGTTTAAAAAAAGACAGGATCCATTTATACAAAAAGGGGGGTCCAGAGATGAAAAAATAAACTGAACCTAGTAGGGTCAATCACCGAGAAGATGGAAAGATTTAACCAGAGAGGGGCCCCACTGTCCCCATCTTCATGATGCTTCCTTCAGGAAAAGAATTTAAATAAATTTTGGGGGACATCTAGCAGAAAAGAAGGGGCGATGACTTTATTATTGTAATTAAAGTTTTTCAATTTTCAACTTTTTGTTTAAAGAGTTTGACAATCATAGACCATTAAAGAAAGACTTGGGGTTAAAAAAAAATAAACAGGGCATTAAAACCAAAAAGAATGGACCAGACAGGGATCTTAGGTTTAAAGAATCTAAAAGTGTTTTGACAATCGCCCCAAAATCCTAATAATCTGACATTAATGGTGATTCCACAACCTTCATCATGTCTTGTTTTGATTAAATTTCCAGTTAACGGGGAAGCAAAGGAAAATCATTTTAGGGCATGTTTAGTCTGCTTTGCATTAGTGAAAAATAATATAAAATCAACAGAAAGAAATGTCATGGGGGATAGAAAGAAAAAAAAACTATTATATTGATGTCCAGCAAAAAAAGTCTCAAGGGAGAGGGACATCTTTGCGATTAAAGAAAATGTATGACCCAGAGGAAGGAGGGCAATTCAGGTTAATAAAAAAACAAAAAACCCTTGATGTCAGCTGCGGTGGGCTGGGGCCCGGGGTTTGTTTCCCGCCGGCCCTTTTTTTGGGATTTTCCAGCAGACCCCCACCCCCAGTTAGGATATAGGGGGTTGGGTGATGGGTGGATGGGATGTTGAACAGAAAAGCTGATTTTTTAAACAAACATTTTCTCAGCAACCAAAACAAAAGTGTGGCAGGAATCTGAAGTGAGGATGTTTTTGGGGGGAGCACCCGCCTGATCATTTTAAAAATTTAATGAATTTTTTTAAAGTACCTTGGGTTTAGATGGGAAAAAACAAAAAATACAAAAACCACCTGTCAAGAATATTTTGTCAAAAAAGACCCCGCCAGACTCCCGAAAGGGTCCCCAGCCCAGACAGAAGGTACTGAAGGCTACCAAAGCATCTGATCCTCACGGTGACAGTTTATTCAAAAGACCCCAACATTTAGTCAGAATTCCCCCAAATTCAGGGTTTGTTTTTATTTGGCAGGGGGGTGGGGTTTTTAAAATTTTAAGAACTTTACAACTAAAGAATCCTTTTTCTTTTTTTTACGTGTTAACATCAGAAAAAAAGAAAATTTGTTTATAAAGGATGAAACCATTTTATGAAAAAAAATACAGGACAGGAACAAAATTCCAATTGAACTAACTTTCTTTCCGGGAGTTGGGAAGAGAAGAGACAAATGGCCGCGTGGGTGAAACGCTGCCGCTGTTTTAGGGGAAACCCCGGCACCGACAAACAGATTAGAAACCCTGTTAGACGAAGGACCCGAGACTTAAAACCCGGGCGGACAAACCACACCAAAAAACCGAAGTCCACAACCCCACCGGGGGGCCGTCCCAAAGGGCACCGCCCTGAGGGAAAACAACGCTAGAAAACCCCCAAGGGTTTAGCCGGGGGGGTTCAAGGCAGAACACCCCGCACAGGGGCATTCAAATCCAGAACCGATTCGACCTTCTCCGCCCCTTTTGCCTTTAACCCCGGTGATTTAAACGGGGGTGTGATTTAAAAAACCTGAATATCACGGGCCCCAAACAAAACCTTTTTTGTTTTTTCCGGGCTCGAGTTCAAAGGATGAGGCCCACCTTCCAAAAAAGCACAAGAGGGAAGGGTCCACTTTTACGCCCCGGGGAAAACATAAGGCACCGAGAGTCAGAGGTTCCCGGCTGACTTTGAGCACAGTTGAAGACATGAAGGAGAGGGCCCCATCCGAAAAATTTTATCTCGGGGCACTACCTCTCGCCCGACAATCGATGAATACTAAAATCGTTGTGGGAAAAACTGGCTGAGAGGTTTCAGAATCAAGAATCGGGTTTTAAAACAAATTTTATCTTTTTTTGGGGAAAGGGCCCCCTTTTAAACGGGGTGGGCGGCATCCGAATAGATTTGCCCCGGTCCTCCCAAAAAAATTGAAGGGAATTCGCCATCTTACTGTCTACTTTTACTCAACCCCACGAAGCTACGCTTTGATTGGGCATAGGGTTAACAGAGTCTTAAATGCAATATTAAAATCAAAAAAATCTTAATGCACGTAAAAATCAGGAGTAAAACACCAATAATTTTTAATTTAAATTACTACTCAGATCAAATGATTAAGACTATAAAACGGGTTTAGATTACATAAAAAATACAAAGCCGTTTAAAAAAATAACTTATAATAAAAAAAATTCAGCTCTTTCCCCTTTAGAAACATTAAATATGGGATTTTTAAATTTAGAGTTTAATAAAAACATTTTTTTTAAACATCCTATTAGTGATAAAAAAAATTTTTTTGGGTTTAAAAGAAACAGGTTAATTCCAATGGGGGTAGTTTTAACAATTCCCCCGATTACAGTTTTTCTCTCCCGCCCCAGGGGGGGGCGGGGTTTTGGGAAACATTTACCGAGGGATTAAATGTAAAGATGTTAGTTTTGGGAAATTGGGTTTTTTCTCTTGTTATTCATGGAGATTCTCAGCTCGGGAAACCGGGACCCCCTAAATATAACGCCTTTTTCCCTTTAGGAATTCTCGATTAATGTCAATTAGTTAAAACATGACGCCTCCTTAAATCGGACTTTAACTTTCATGTCGACAATCAGTGACCAAAAGGGAAAGGAATTTATGAACCCCCGAACTCTTTTGAGAGGGCATTAATCAACCACAAAAGCAAGATGTTTGACTTTGTGATTACTAAAGGACTTAAAGTTGATAAAAGCAGGTCATGATATCGGTCTATCAGACCATTTTCACTATTTAATATAGAAATAAAGATAGAAAAGGGGGGCGAAAAAATTCTTTGACTCCCGCAGCTTTAAAACTTTAAAAACATTCTGAACATTTTTTATTTAATTATCCTCGATTATAGTTGGAAAAAAGAAAGA
This sequence comes from Polypterus senegalus, assembly GCF_016835505.1. Lineage (NCBI taxonomy): Eukaryota > Metazoa > Chordata > Cladistia > Polypteriformes > Polypteridae > Polypterus > Polypterus senegalus. The sequence goes on from NW_024385132.1 coordinate 19,669, forward strand.
AATAATGTTGAATAGTTTCATGAAAAGACAGTTAAAAACCTAGTACTGTTATTCCATGGGAAAACCCAAAGAGGTCTGAAAAAGAAATGTCGGGAGCGAGCGAAAAGGAGGAAAACTAAACCAACATCCAAGAGATATTTAAGGCAAAAAGAAACAATAACACAGTCCGTTTGAGAGGCGATTTTAATATTTAAATAAAATGTAGTAATCCCAGAGTCATTTTCAAATTGACGTCTTTTAAAACCCCGGTAACAAAAGGAATGCCCCCCGAATACTTCCAGTGAAAAATGTGAGAACATTTTATTTTTTTAATCAAAAAAATTTAAGATATTAGAGAAACATAGTATATCTCTCAACACGCAGAACCTCCAAAGCCCCAGTATCATTATAAACAAATTGAATGCTTTCACCAGGATAGATTTTCCCGAATTAAAAGTATAATACCAACTGAAACCCCCATGCCCTTGACCAATACCCCAGGTTTTTCAAAGAAAAATCAGGCGGCACTGACAATATTCACATAGTTAATTCGGCATTGAAGGGGGCTTTCCAGACTGTCTTAAGACTGTTGTTAAACCCCGCCAAGAAAAAAAAAATCCACCCTCTGCCTTTGAAAATTTTAGACCATTTAACCCGCCCTTCAAAAATTTTAAAAAGGCAAAATAAGTTAAATGACCACCCAATAAACCCGCTATTCTTGATAATTTCAGTCAGGCTTTTTAACAAATCAAGCACAGAAACTGCACTTAAAAATAGTAAATGACTTTAAAAGGCAAATTTTTCTGCTATCCCTTAGATCTGAGGTTGCATTTGAACCATTGATCACAACATTCTTTGAAATCGCCTTTTCAATGGGGGGGGCCTCTGGCAGGCTTTAAAAATTTGTTTGAATCCTACCTCGGGAGAAAATTCTTGTTAGTTGGGTAATCATCTCGCAATATCCGGGGGGGGTTCCCAAGGCTCTATCCTGGGGCCACTGTTTTCTAATTAAAGCCCTGGCAGATTATTCAGGTTATAACGGGGTTGCATGTTGGACACACAGCGTACATCATAGCACCTTTACCCACTTCTCATTTACCAACACAATGTCTTTCTGGTATTTCTGAATGATGAAAGAATTTTTCAAACTAAAAAAAGAGAAAACTAAATTTTAGAATTGGCAATAATGGATTCAGTGAGGTTACGAAATAAACTTGATGCACTAAAAAGGACGGAAGTAAAAATTTAGGGGAACGGACTGTAATCTGAATTTTTAAACCATATTTATGACCACTAGGAAGATTTTTTCACTTAAGAAAAAGCAAAGAGACCCCTTTTATCATTGAAAGATGCGGAAATTACCCCTTTTGTTTTCAGTAGACTAGATTACTGTAACCAACCCCCAGGACTACCCCAAAAAAAAACATAATCATTTGTAACGGGGCAGAAGCAGCGTTAATTAACTGGGAAAAAAAAAATCCAAACATTTTTCCCGTTTTTATGTCCCATTTGTTGCATTAGGATTGTTTTAAAAAACTGTTATGGTTGGTTTAAAAAATCTTGCGCCATCTTTTTTATCGAATGCCAACGGAAATTTCCCAAAACGAACCCAAACTTTTAAAAAAGGGCTCCCATAATTCCAAAAGCTAAACTTTAAAAAAAGTGGTGAGGGGGGCCCTTTTTGTTATGCATTTTTGGAAACCCCAATAGGAATTCACCAGGAATACAGTGAGACTTTAAACACTGGAAAAAACATTATTTTAAATGGCCTTTTATAACTTCACTTTAACTTAATACTGAACTTTATGTTCAATTCTTCATAATAACTATTCCCCGTGGCTCTAAAATCCATTAAACCCCTACTCTCTCTTCTGTTTCTTTTCCGGTTTCTTTGTGGTGGCCTGCGCACCACCACCCTCAAAGCATCATGATGCACCAACATTGATGGACTGAAAGCCAAGTCTACATGACCATCATCATCAGGTCCTTCCATGAAAACCCTAAATACAAAGAGGACTGTTTGACTTATGTTAGGTAGATTGCCCAGAGGGAGACTGGGTGGTCTCTTTGGTCTGGAACCCCCTACAGATTTTATTTTTTCTCCAGCCTTTGGGTTTTTTTTTTTTCTGTCCACCCTGGCCATCGGACCTTACTCTTATTCTATGTTAATTAATGTTGACTTATGTTTATTTTTTATTGTGTCTTCTATTTCTCTATTCATTTTGTAAAGCACTTTGAGCTACATTTTTTTGTATGAATATGTGCTATTATAAATAAATGTTGATTGATTGATTTATGAATTTACAAGAATCCCGTTTGGTCTTCAGGAGGCACCTCTAACTTTTCAGCGTATGATGGATCAGATCTTGTGTCCTTATTCTGAATATTCAGGGGCATACCTTGATGATGTTGTGATTTTCAGCAATAATTGGCATATGCATTTAGAACATCTTCAGGCTGTCTTTGAAAGCTTGAGACAGGCTGGCTTGACTGCTCACCCTAAGAAGAGTAAAGTGGGTATGTCTGAGACTTATTATTTAAGTTATTCCATGGGCAGGGGGTTTACTTTGGCCACAGTTAAGAAAAGTGGAAGAGATGCTTGCTTACCCCCGGCCAAAAATGCAGAAACAGGTATGCGCTTTTCTGGGGCTTGCTGGTTATCACAGAAGATTCATCCCTGACTTTGCACATAGGGCTGCTCCTCTTTCAGAACTTACTAGAGGCAGGAAAAACTGCCCTATTTTATGGACAGAAATTTGTGAACGTTCCTTTAGTGATTTGAAAACTGCTTTGTCTTCTTATCCGGTTTTGTGGAGCCCCAATTTCTCAAAGGATTTTGTTCTACAGACGGACGCAAGTGCATTTGGTGTAGGCACCATCCTGTCACAGGTTTTTGATGGAGAAGAGCACCCTATCACATATTTGAGTAGGAAATTGCTTCCTAGGAACGAAGTTATTCAACTATTGAGAAAGAATGCTTGTAGCATTAAACGGGCTGTGGAAGCAGCTATTCATTACTACTTATGGGGTCGAAATTTCACATTAGTAACTGATCATGCTCCATTTCAATGGTTATACCGACAGAAAGATACTAACTCTCATCTCATGAGATGGTTTTTGGGCTTACAACCTTACAGGTTTACAGTCAGGCATCGACCTGGCTCTGAGCGATCAATGCAGGCGTATTGTCACGATGGGTCTGAACCTGGTTTGGAGAGATCACTTGATTCACAAAGTGTGAATAAAGCTGAGGGAGGGGGTGTGAGCTAGGGGGCTGATCGCACCCTCAGAAAATACAGATGTTCCTGGGAATACCCCTGAAAAAACGTTGATAGACTACCTTCACATTGCTCCTTACCTTACTTGCGCTGTGTCGCATGATAAACCTCTCGCACAGTACTTCACATACTTAAAAGCTGGTACAGCACCTGTCAGTTTTAAAAATTGACTGCTTTGCTCCTCTGTCTCTCTCTCAGACATTCTCTGCTCTAGTCAAGGAGCACATTTAAACTTTTAGAAAAAGAGACAAATGTTTGTTTGCAGTGTTTGAATAAAGTTCCAGTCTCTTCAACCTCCGCTGTTTCTGTGCAAATCTGTGACTTGTGTGTGACAAGATAGATAGATAGATAGATAGATAGATAGATAGATAGATAGACAAGATAGATAGATAGATAGATAGATAGATAGATAGATAGATAGATAGATAGATAGATAGATAGATAGAGTGATTCTACATACATATAGTTGGTGCTGACCCACTGACTGATCTCTAGACAAGCATCATGCCCTGGTAGTTAACGTGTTCTTCTTGTTGAATGACCTGAAAAGTGGAGCTACCTCTTGTTTTTACCATCTGTAGTGATTAGGTAGCACATGATGATACCCCTGAATGTCAATAGTTACAGTTGTCCAAATGTGACAGGACCAATAGATGGACCACATATGGAGTCAATCAGCATGAATGAGAGGCATTTGCATTGTGGTCAGTGAAGGATGGCTGCTGATTGGTCACCATCCTAAGATTACTTACCGAGACTGGGGGTGTTAGTCCTAAATGAATTGGTGTGTTGACTAGATGGAATGGATGATATAACAATGAGCTCCATCCTTGTCAGGTTGAGATGGAGATAATGTTCCTTCATCCAGGTCGAGATATCAGTGAGACATGCAGAGATTCTAGATGGAATTTTGTGGTCATCTGAAAGTAACAACAAGCACAGCTGTGTATCACTGGTGTAGAGCATCATGATATGAGAATCCATGGAACTGGATAACAGGGCCTAAGTGTTGATCAGAGAGCAGCGGACGACCATGCACCACTGATTAGGGCATCCCTGTGCTTGCCTGATGCACCCATGATATGGTAGGATCTGCACCTGAGATGAAGGACTCCAACCTCATCAGACAGCAGTCCAAGTGACACTGAGGTAAGACAGGGTGATGAGGAGGAGGATCTGATGGCTGACTGTGTCAAGGCAGAGGAGAGATCAAGGACAATGACATAGTGGTAGATGAAGGAGCCAGTCACAGCGTGTCAACAACAGTCAGCACAGCCGTGTGGGTGGAATGGGTCCATCTTGGTAGCATAACTGACTAGCATCAAGTAATCTGATCTTGGAATTAAAAGACCTGATTAAAATCAGCATGTTTAAGAGCTTGTGATAAAAGGAGAGGAGAGACCAGTCAGTAATGATCTACCTGAGAAGGGTCAACTGTGGGCTTTATAAAAATGGAATTAGGAGGCCCTGTTAGAACATCATAGTAAAAGCGCCTGTTTTGATTGAAGTAGTCATTTGATGTGTGTGATTGTAGACATGGAGTGAGATGCGACACAGTCTGAGGGGATGAGCAGAAGAGGACCAGGGAGGAGGTTGGAAATGGCAGTTGTGGAGAAAGAAGGGAGAACAAATGGTGTGGTATGTTCAGGAGGAGGGCAGTGGAGCTGGCAGTGGGTGAGCTGCTCCTCGGAAGTTAGCAGACTCAGGTTCACATCGGGTCCTTCCTGCGTGGAGTTTGCATGTTCTCCCGTGTCTGCATGTGTTTCCTCCTACAATCCAAAGACATGCAGGTTAGGTGCATTGGTGATTCTAAATTGTCCCTATGTGTGCTTGGGTGTGTGGGTGTGTGTGCACACCGTGGGGGAGCTGTGCCCTGCCCAGGGTTTGTTCCTGCCTTGCACCCTGTGTTGGCCCGGGATTGACTCAGCAGACCCCAGAAACACATTTGAACAGTTGAACACATAACTAAAACAGTAAAAGAATTCGGGATAGGGTATGGCCACATACATATATCGCTTGTTTTTTTCCAAGTGAGGGGGGGACTGACTGGAGCGGCCGACCACTTGCCCTGCCCTCCCCCAAACGGTTTT
>NW_024385133.1:0-13415 GCF_016835505.1 Polypterus senegalus
GAAACTTTATCAACCTGGAATGGGATTTTCGCATTAACTCTTCCTTAAATAATGAATCAGCTTTCCCTCAAATTTTTCCAGCACCATATTGATAGTTCTGAATTCTACTGGAATGAGTTGAGTTTGAATGGAAACATTTGACTACTGTGTTTTCAGAGAATCTGGAATTACTCACTTCTGGTAGATCTTGAAGATTTTGCACAATTCTAAAGAACTTGTGATGAAGCGATAAAATGAAAATTGCCTTCAGTGAAGCTTGTCCAGAGCAAAATGTTAACATTATGTGTATAAGTAGAAATTCCTGTAATCTAGCTTTATCGTTGGTGGTATAGTGGTGAGCATAAGCTGCTTTCCAAGCAGTTGACTCGGTTTGATTCCCGCAAGGCGCTTCGAACTAGCGTTTATAGCTGTCCTGGAGCGTTACTGCCCTCACTTTCTTTGTCTAACGCTCAACTTACCATACCTAAACCAGACGTTCTTTGAGTAATCATAAGAAAGAGATGTTACTAACAGATCAAGTGCAGAAAGTCTAATTTGCTCAGTAGCTTAAATTTTAAAAAACTTCAAATCAATTCTATGACACTCCATCATTTACCCTACTCGTTAGGCATGTCCTACTGACTGACTCTCACCTAGCCCTCGACAGAATACTTAAATTGAATTGCATTCATTAAGAACTTAGAATGTTTTCCTAATTGTACCTGCTGAACATTTCAAATGCACTCTCAGTTTCTTACCGCCTTCTCAGCCTGACATCAGATCCGTGGAAAGTCTTCTCAAACAGTTGAGACATTCGAGAGAAATGAATGGAACACAAAATAAATACATTCAAAATAAACCTAAACTATTGCTCAAGTTGTAGTCAGCCTTGTGAATTTAAAAGCTCTTCAGTATAAGAATGATGTAAGTGATACAATAAACTGACCAATGCGAAAATATCGATGTTTCTCAAAGGGCTAGAAATGGAAAAGAAATTGCTCGACATATTCTTGCGTTTCAACTGCTTTCACTGGAATGAACTTCCGTTTCCCCAAATTACTTTTTCAAGCCCACATATTGATGGTTGCTGACTTTCTACTGCTGAATGAGCTGAGTTTAAGAAATGGAAACATTTGACATTAAGCCCTTGTTTTCAGAATCTGGAATTACTCACTTCTGGTAGATCTTGAAGATTTTGCACAATTCTAAAGAACTTGTGATGAAACGATAAAGTGAAAATTCCCGTGAAGCTTGTCAGAGCAAAATGTTAACGTTATGTGCTTAGTAGAAATTCCTGAAATCTGGGCTTTCGTTGGTGGTTATGGTGACTAGCTGCCTTCCAAGCAGTTGACCGGGTTGATTCCCGGCCACGACGAAATTACTTTTATCAGCCATCCTGGACTTACTGCCCTCGACTTTCTTTGTAACTCAACTTCACAATTCCTAAACCAGCGTTCTTGAGTAATTAAGAAAGAGATGTTACTAAACAGATCAAGTGCAAGAAGAATCCTAATTTTACAGACGTTAGATTTAAAAAAACTTCAAATCAATTCTGTAACACTAACCATCATTTACCCACTGAACTTAGGCTTTCCTCACTGACTGACTCTCACATCCTAGCCTCAGCATGAATACTTAAATTGAATTGCATCATTAAAACTTAAGAATGTTTTCCTAATTGTACCTGAAATTCAAATGCACTCTCAGTTTCTTACCATGCCTCTACTTGACATCAGATCCGTGGCAAAAGTCTTCTCAAACAGTTGAAAGAAGAAATGAATGGAACTACAAAATAAATACATTCAAAAAAGCTAAACTATTGCTCAAGTTGTATGTCAGCCTTTGAATTTAAACTGCTTGCAGGGATAAATGATGTAAATATTACAATAAACTACCAATGAAAAAATGATCTGTTTCTCAAAGGGCTAGAAATGGAAAGACATTCTGCACATATTTGCATTCAACTGCTTTCACTGGAATGAACTACCCTTTCCCCAAATTACTTTTTCAGCCAACCATATTGATGGTTGCTGACTTTCTACTGCTGAATGAGCTGAGTTTAAGAAATGGAAACATTTGACATTCGCCCTGTGTTTTCAGAGAATCTGGAATTACTCATTTCTGGTAGATCTTGAAGATTTCGCACAATTCTAGAAGAACTTGTGATGAAAGCGATAAAGTGAAAATTGCCTCCAGTGAAGCTTGTCAGAGCAAAATGTTAACGTTATGTGTATAAGTAGAAATTCCTGTAATCTGTGCTTTATCGTTGTGGTATAGTGGTGAGCATAGCTGCCTTCCAAGCAGTTGACCCGCGTTACGTTTCCGGCACGCACAGAACTAGACGTTTATCAGCCGTCCTGGAACGTTACTGCCCTCACTTTTCTTTGTCTCAAGCTCAACTTCACACATACCTAAACCAGGCGTTCTTTGGTAATCATAAGAAAGAGATGATACTAAACAGATCAAGTGCAGAGAAGAATCCTAATTTGCTCAGTATGTTAGAATTTTAAAAAAAAACTTCAAATCAATTCTGTAACACTACCATCATTTACCACTACGTTAGCTTTCCTCACTGACTGACTCTCACAGCCTAGCCTGCGACAGAATACTTAAATTGGTGCATTCATTAAGAACTTAAGAATGTTTTCCTAATTGTACCTGCTGAACATTTCAAATGCACTCTCAGTTTCTTACCCACGTCTCAGCCTGACATCAGATCCGTGCAAAAATTTCAAACAATTGAGAAGAAGAAATGAAATGGAACAAAATACCATTAAAATAAACCTAAACTATTGCTCAAGTTGATATGTGCAGCCTTCTGAATTTTAAAAGCTCTTAGTATAAATGATTAAGTGATACAATAACTGACCAATGTAAAATAACGTGTTTTCCCAAAGGGCTAGAAATGAAAGAAATTCATGGAATTTTTCAACTGCTTTCACTGGAATGAACTAGCCGTTTCCAAATTACTTTTTCACCACCATATTGATAGTTGCTGACTTCTACTGCTGAAGATTGAGTTTAAAGAAAGGAAATTATTTCCCTCCGTGTTTAAAAAATCTGGAATTATACTTTGGTAATCTTAAGATTTTGTACAATTTCTAAGAACTTGTGGATAACGATAAGGAAAATCTGCCTCCTAAGCTTGCCGGAAAATGTTACGTTATGTGACGAAGTAGAAATTCATTACTGTGCTTTAGCTGGTATTGTGAGTATAGCTGCCTTCCAAGCAGTTGACCTGTTCGTTCGGGAAGAACTAGCGTTATTAGCTGTCCTGGACGATGCCCTCACTTTCTTTGTCTGCTCAACTTCACACATACCTAAACCAATTCTTTTAAAAACTATAAAGATGTTAATAAACAGATTCATGCAGAGAACTCTAATTTGCCATAATTAGAATTTAAAAAACTTCAAAAACAATTTGAATTCCTATTGTACCTCCACATTAGGCTTTCCTCATTCTGACTCTCAGAGCCTAGCCTGACAGAATACTTAAATTGAATTGCCTTCATAAGAATTAAGAATTTTAAAAAGAATGCAAATTAAATGCACTTCATTTTACCCCTCTCAGTCTGACATCAGTTCGTGTAAAATCTTCTCAAACAATTGAAGATAAAGAAATGAATGGAAACAAAATAAATACATTTAAATAACCTAAACTATTAAGAATTGATTGCAGCCTTCAGATTTAAAGCTCTTTCAGATAAAAGTATGATACAAAATACTATTGAAAAATGATGTGTGTCAAAGGTAGAAATGGAAAGAAATTGTTACGAATATACGTTTCAACTGCCCCTTTTTACTGGAATGAACTAAAATTTTCCCCCAAAACTTTTTCCCCCCAACCCAAATTTTTACTTTTTGCGAAGAGGATTTAAAAAAAAACTTTGCTTGTTGTTTTTGAACTTTCCACCGGGGACTTTGGGTTTTGGGCCCAACTAAAAAATTGTTGAACGTAAAGGAAATTCCTCCAAAAATTTCCAAAAAAAGGTTTTTTTTTTAAAAAAAAATTTTTAAAAAAAGGGAGGGGGTTTAATTTTAGATTAAATTTTAAAAACCCCCAACCGAATAAATTTTTTCCAAATTGGTTTCTCCCCCACTTTTTTTTGCTACCCCAAAAATTTAAAAAGGGGTTTTTTAGAACTAAAAAATTTCTAAACGTAATCAAAGGGCCTAATTTTTTTAAAGTTAAAATTTTTAAAAAAAAACAAAACTTCAAAAAAATTTTTTTAAAATTTTCGAAACCCAAACCCAAATTTACCCCCCTAGCCAAAAAATTTGGGGTTATAAGCAAAAAATTTTTTTAATTTTACCTAAAAAATTTAAAGCCCCCAGCTTTGTTAGCCGACATAAATTTTGGGGGTTTCAAAATTGCAGAAAAAATGGCCAAAAAAAATTTCAAAAAACCTAAATATTGCTATTTATGTAGTTTGAATTTAAAAATTTTTTTTTAAAAAAACTACCTGAAAAAAAATTAGTTTTCCAAAAAAAAGAAACTTGTGGAAAGCATTTTAATGCTTTTTCCCGGAATGAACAGCCCTTTAAATTCTTTTCCGCCCCAAAAATTTTTGGTTTGGTTTCTGCTGGGCAAAATTTTTTGGGAAAAAAATTTCCCAAACCCCCTTTTTTTTTTAGGTTGGGTTAAATTTTGTTTTTGGGGTTTTTCCAATTCAAACTTTTAAACGATTGAAAATTCCTCCAGAGGTTGTAAAAACAAAATGAAAGTTATTGCCAAATAGAAATTTTAATTTTTTTTGGGGTTTTTTAACCTTTCTTTCCCCAAAATTTACCCCGGCCCGGCCCCGCGCAGAACTAATTTTATGCCCCGGGGTTTTTTTCTTTCCGCTAACTTCAAATCCCCCTTCTTTTGGGAACATGAAAAGTTCCCAAAAAGTAAGGCAGAAAAATTTAAAAAAAATTTAAAATTTAAAAAAAAATTTCCCAAATTTTTCATCCCTTTTTAAACCTTAGGCTTTTAGGATCCACACCCGCCCCGAAAATATTTTTTAAATTTTTAATTAAAAAATTTTTTTTATTTACCCCAAGGGTTTCAAATGACCCCAGTTTTTTTCCCCCTTCCCCACATAGATGTGGGGCTTTCAAACAATTTAGCCAAAAAAAAGGAAACAAAAAAAAAAAAAATTAAAAAAATAAACTATTGTAAATTTTGAGTTCCAATTTAAAATTGGGATAAAATAGTAATGTCAATAAACTGCAAGGAAAAATAATTTTGTGGGGGGTAGAAATGGGGTTGCTTTGCATTTTTTGGGCAACTGCTTTTCCGAAATTCCCTTTTTTTTCCCCACCCACCATTTAAATTTTTTGCCTATCTGGGTTTTTTGGAAAAATTACATTCCCCGGTTTTTAGAATCTAATTACTCATTCGGAATCTTTAATTTTTAAAAACAAAAAATTTTTAGAAATAAATAAAAAAGCCTCCATTTTGTAGGCTTTCTTATGGGCCCAAGGAAATTTGAAACTTTTTATGCTTTGGGGGTAGGGTCTATGTTCCAAGATTCCGGGTTTATTCCCCACGCCCAGCTACATTCCGGGAAAGTTCTCCCCCACCTTTTTTTCCTTTCCCCAAACCAAACACTTCTTTTTAAAAAAAGGGGTTTCAGTCAATTTAAAAGTTAATTTATAATTTTTTGAAAAAAAACTTTCAAAACAAAAAACTCCTCAACCCCCCAAGAGGTTTCCCCACTTTTTCCAACCCCCCTGGAAAAACCCCAAATTTCTTTTGACTTTAAAAATTTTTTTTTTTTACCCGCTGAAATTTTGATTAATTTCTTCCCGGGGTTTAGCCCGAATAATCTGGAAATCTTTAAAATTGAAAACCCCAAAAAATGAAAGGAACAAAAATAAAAATTCAAAAAAAAACCCCCAATTTTAATTTTTTTAAAACCGTGAATTTAAAAACTTGCTATTGGTAAGGTACAAAAAACCCCCCAAGAAAAAAAAATTTTTTTTGGGGGAAAAAAAAGAAAAATTTTTGGGTTTAACTCTTTTGGGGAAAATACTTTCCCCAAACTTTTTAGACCCTAGAGGGTGTTTCTAAATGATAGGCGAGAAAATAAAATTTGCATTCCCCGGTTTTTAAAAAAACAATTCTCCCTTTTAACTTGGTTTTCCAAATTTTAAAAACGGGAAGGATAAATGAAAAATTTCCTCCATTAACTTTAAAAAATTTCTTTTGTGAAAAGATAAATTTTTTAACTTTTTCGGGTTATGTGGGAAAGCTCCTTCCAAACGTTGACCGGGGATTGGGAAAATAAAACGTTTTTTCCCCCTGGGGGTTATGCCCTATTTTTTTGCTGATTCCCCAAATATAACGCTTTTGGGGAAAAAAAAAAGGGTTTCTAAAAGAAATGAAAAAAGAACCCCTTTCCGTTATTTTTTAAAAAAATTCAAATTTCTGCACACCATCTTTCCCCTACGTTTTTCCCCAAAAGACCCCCCACCCCAGGGAAAACTTAAAATTAAAAGCATTATTAAAACTTAAGAATTTTTTAAAATTTTTGCAAATTTCAAAACCCCCAATTTTTTCCCCGGGCCCCGGGAAACAATTGGGGGTTTTTAAAAATTGGCCCAAGAAAGGGGGAAAAAAAAACTTCAAAATAAATAAAAATTCTAATTTATTGGGGCCTTTTTTTTGTCTTTGCTAAAATTAAATTAAAAAATGAAATCGAAAAAAAGATGTTTCTAAAAGGGGAGAAAGAAAAAAATTGCTGAAATTTTTTTAATTATAATGAACACCTTTCCCCCTTATTTTTTTCCCCCCCTATTTATTTGGGGGATTTTCCTGAATACTTTTGAAATGGGGGCATTTGAATTAAAGGGGTTTTTTTAAAAATCTGAATTATCACTCTGTTCTTAAATGCCATCTAAAGAACTTTGGAAAAGTCTTTTAAAATTAGCCCAAAAAAGAATGAACAAAATAACTTAAATTAATAAATATTGCTAATCTGTTTTTTAGCCTTTGGATAAAGTTAAGTAGATAAAAGTATGACATAACTGACCAATGTGAAAATATCGGGTGTTCTCAAAGGCTAGAAATGGAAAGAAATTACTCACTTGCGCTTCAACTCTTTCACTGGAATGTCTAGCGTTCCCCAAATTACTTTTTTCCCGCCCACGCAAAGCAGTAGTTCTGACTTTCTACAGTGAATGAGTTGAGTTTAAGAAATGTGAAACATTTGACATTCGCCTGTAGTTTTCAGAGAATCTGGTTCTCCACTTCTGGTAGATCTTAAGATTTTGCACAAATTTAAAGAACTTGTGATGAAAACGATAAAGTGAAATTGCCTCAGTGAAGCTTTCAGAGCAAATTTAAGCTTATGTACGCCAAGTAGAAATTCCTGTAAACTGTGCTTTACGGTTGAATGGTAAGATAGTGCTTTCAAAGCAGTTGACCGTTCATTCGCCAACTGCAGAATTGATTTACAGCCATTGAAGTTTAGCCTCACTTTTTTGTCTGCTCAACTTCAACATACCTAAACAGAATTAGTAATCTAAGAAGAATGTTACTAAACAGATCATGCAGAGAAGAATCGTCAATTTACTGAATAATGCTTAAATTAAAAAACTTCAAATCCATTTACACTCTCATTTTACCCACTACGTTAGGCTTTCCTCACTATGACTTACAGCCTAGCTATTACAGAATCTTAAATTGAATTGCATTATTAAGAACTTAAGAAGTTTTCCTAATTGTACCTGCTGAACATTTCAAATGCACTCCTCAGTTACTTCACGCAGCTAATTCGATGATGTAGCAAAAGTCTCTAAACGTTGAGAACGTAAGAAATGAATGGAACTCAAAAATAAACATTCAAATAAACCTAAACTATTGTAGTTTATGCAGCCTCTGATTTACAAACCCCTTTCGTATAATGCTAAGTATACAATAAACCGGCTTAATGCAAAAATAATCATGTTTCAAAGGGCTGAAATGAAGAAGAATGCTAATATTTGCATCTTCAACGTTTCACTGGAAAAAGAATCAGCGTTCCAAATTACTTTTCAGCCACCATATTGTGGTTGCTGACTTCTCTAGCTGAATAGCTAGTTTAAGAAATGAATACATTTGAATTGCCTGTAGTTTTTCTAGAGAATCTGGAATTATCATTCTGGTAGATCTCAGATTTTGCACAATTCTAAAGAACCTGGATGAGAACGATAGGAAAATCTCTGTGAAGTTGCAGACAAAATTTAGTATGTAGACAAAGTAGAAATTCCTGTAATCTTGTAAGCTTTATGCGCTTGGTAGATGAGCATAGCGCCTTAAAGCAGTTGACCCGTATCCGACCAACGACAGAACTAAGCATGTTTCAGGGCGTGAATTACTTGCCCTCACTTTCTTTTCTGCACTCAACTTCCATACCTAAACCAGACGTTTTTAGTAATCATAAGAAGAGATGTACTAAACAGATCAAGTGCAGAGAAGAATCTAATTTGCTAGTATTTGAATTTAAAAAAAAACTTAAATCAATTCTGTAACATTCATCATTTTCATCTCAGTAGGCTTCTCTCATGGATGACTCTACAGCTCAGCCTGCAAGAATACTTAATTATTGCATTCATAGAACTTAAGAATGTTTTCCTAATTGTACCTGCTGAACATTTGGTAAATGCATTGAGTTTCTTACCATGCTCCCAGCCTGACATCGTCGTGGCAAAGTCTCTCAAACATTGAAGACACGAAGAAAAGAATGGAACACAAAAAAAAACCAAAATAAACCTCTTTGCCGTTTTATGTGCAGCCTTGAATTTAAAAATCTTTAAATATAAAATGATGAAGTATAAAATCTGAAAGAAAAAAATCGTGTTTCCAAAGGGCTAGAAAGGAAGAAAATTTACATATTTTTTTTCAATGTACTGGGAAAGAACTAGCGTTTCCCCAAAATTTCCCGGCCCCTTTTATGGTGCGCTTTCCCCTAATGGTTTAGTTAAGAAATGGGAAAAATTTGACATTCCCCTTTTTTTTGAGAATCTGGAATTACTCACTCTGGGAGATTTAGTTTTGCCAATTTAAAAAACTTGTGATGAAACAAAAGTAAAAAATTTCCCCAGTGAACTTTCAGAGCAAAATGTTAAATGTAGGCCCAAAAGAAAACCCCGTAAAACCGGTTTTTGTGGGGGTAGGGAATAGCTGCCTTCCAAGCAGTTGACCCTGTTATTCCCGAAAGGGAAAAATTTTTTGGCCCCGGGCGAGCCTCCCTTTTCTTTTTTCTCGCCAATTTACATACCAAACCAGCGTTTTTGAGTAATTAAGAAAAATTTAAAAACAGACGGCGAGAAGAACCTAATTTGCCAGTATGTTAGAATTGAAAAAAAAAATTAAATCAATTCTGTAACACTACCATCATTTACCTAACGTTTGGCTTTTTCCTACTGGGCTCTCACAGCCTAGCCTGGACAGAATACTTAAATTGAATTGCATTATTAAAAACTTGAATTTTTCCCCAATTGTACCTGCTGAACATTTCAAAAGCACTCTCAATTTTTCCCGCCCCCCACCGACATCAGATCCGGGGAAAACTTTTCAAACAGTTGAAACCGAAGAAATGAATGGAACACAAAAAAAACAACCCCAAAAAAAAACCCAAAAAATTCCGTTTTATGTAGCCTTTGGGAAAAAAGCCTTTATAAAAAAAGTAAGAGATACAATAAACTGACCAATCAAAATAACTTTCTCAAAGGGGTAGAAATGGAAAGAAATTTTTGGGCATATTTCGTTTTAACTGTTTCCGGAATAACTAGCCGTTCCCCAAATTATTTTTCCAAACCCACCATATTGATTTTTGGGCCACTGAATGAGCTGAGTTTAAGAAATGGGAAAAATTTTCATTCCCTGTGTTTTTAAAAAATCTGGAATTACTACTTTGGGAGATCTTTGGGTTTTGACAACTAAAAAACTTGTGATGAAACGATAAAATGAAAAAATTTTCCAGGCTTGAGAAAAATGTTCGTTTTACGCAAGTAAAATTCTTAATCTGTGCTTTTCCCCCTGGTGGTATAGTGGTAATAGCTGCCTTTCCAAGAGACCCGGTTGATTCCCCCCAACCCCAGAACTGACGTTTTTCAGCCGCCGGAACTTTCTGCCTCACTTTTTTTTGTCCGCCACCTTCACACATACCTATACCAGCGTTTTTTTGAGTAATCATAAGAAAGAGGCTAAACAGATCAAGTGCAGAGAAGAATTAATTTTTTATGTTAGAATTTTTTAAAAAATTCAAATCAATTCTGTAACACTACCATCATTTACCCCATTACTTTCCCCCTGACTGACTCTCAGCCTAGCCTGCGACAGAATACTTAAATTAATTGATTATTAAGAACTTAAGAATGTTTCCCCTTTTACCGGAAATTTTAAAGGGACTTCCCCAATTTCTTTCCCGCCCCGCCTGGGACATCAGATCCGGGCAAAAAATCTTCAAACAGTTTAAAAACGAAGAAATGAATGGAAACAAAATAAACAATTAAAAAAAAACCAAACTATTTCCCGTTGTATGTCGCCTTTGAATTTAAAAACCTAGGAAAAAAATGAGTAAGGATACAATAAACTGACCAATCAAAAATAATCGGGTTTTCAAAGGGTAGAAATGGAAAGAAATTGCTTTTAATATTTCTTAACTGCTTTTTTTGGAATGAACTAGCCGTTTCCCAAAATTTCTTTTTTTTCCACCCCAAAATTGATGGTTGCTGACTTTCTACTAATAGCTGGTTTAAAAATGGAAAAATTTACTTCCCTGTGTTTTGAGAATCAATTACTACTTGGTAGATCTTGAAGATTTTGCAACCCCAAAGAACCGGTAAACGATAAAATGAAAAATTTCCTCCCGTGAACGTAGACAAAAAGTTCGTTATGTCGCAAGTAGAAATTCCCAATCTGTGCTTATCTTTTGGTATAGTGGTAAAGGGTGTTCCAAGAGTTGACCCGGTTCATTGCCAAGCCGACTAACGTTATCAGGCCCCGGGCGTTTTGCCCCTTTTTTTTGCCCCCCTCCCATTCCCCCAAAGCGTTTTTTTGGTAATCATAAAAAGAGATGTTACTAAAAATAAGTGGGAAAACCCCAATTTGCTCAGTTGGGAATTTAAAAAAATTTTAAAATCAATTCTGAAACAAAATCTTTCCCACAGTTAGGTTCTCACTATGCCTAAAAGCCCCCTGGAAGAATACTTAAATTAATTTTTTAGAACTTAAGAAGTTTTTCTAATTGATGTGAAATTTAAAGATTAATTTTACCGCCTTTTTAGCCTGAATAATGGGGAAAATTTCCAAACAGTTAGAAACCCCAAAGAAATGTGGAAACAAAATAAAACAATAAAATCCCAAACTTTGCCAAGTTTTATGTGGGAGCCTTGTGTTTAAAAGCTTTATTAAAAAGAAGAAAGGGAAAATAAATGCCAAACCGAAAAATTCCCTTTTTAAACTTAAAGGAAATTCTCACAATTTCCCCAACTTTTTCATGGAAAGAATGCCTTTAAAATTTTTTTCCCTTATTGTTTTTACGTAAAATTTAAAAATAAACATTTGACATTCCCCTGTGTTTTCCTAATTACTCACTTTGTAGCTTGAAGATTTTGAAAATTTAAAGAACTTGTGATGAAAAGTGAAAAAATTTCCCCCAGTAAGCTTGTCGAGAAATTTACGTTAGTGGCAAGAAAAAAAATTCCCCTTTTTTCCCTTGGGATGTGTGAACAATTTTTTAAAGTTTAAGGGGGATTCGCCAACAAAATAATTTTTTAAATTGGACTTCTGCCCTTTTCTTTTGTCCGGGCCCCCCCCCATTTTCCTAAACCAGGGTTTTTTAATCAAAAAAAGGATTTATAAAAGACAAACCGGAAGAATTAATTTTTTAGTTTAAATTTTTAAAAAAATTTAAAAATTTGTAAACACCATATTTCCCAGTTAGGGTTTCAGACTGTTACGTATGACGAATAAAATTGAATTGCATTCATTAAGTTAAAATGTTTTTCCAATTGACCTGGAAATTTCAAACACCTATTTCACCCCCCCTCGCCCCCACTCGTCTCAAACTTCTCAAACAGTTGAAACAAAAAAAGAATGGCCAAAAAAAAAATTCAAAAAAACCAAATTTGCTCGTATGGGTTTTGAATTTAAAAAACCCTTAAAATAAAAAATTTTAAATACAATAAACTACCAAAAAATTTTTCTTTTCCAAAGGCTGGGAAAAAATTGCTGCACTATTTGCCCAATGTTTCCTAATGAACTGCCGTTCCCCAAAAACTTTTTCAACCAATTGATGGGCATTTCCTTTTGAAGACCGAGAAGAAAAGGAAACATTTAAAAGCCCTGTGTTTTCAAGTTGGAAATTACTCATTTGGTGTCTTGAAAATTTTTTAAAAATTCTAAAGAACTTGTGATGAAGCGATAAGTGAAAATTGCCTCAGTGAAGCTTGTCAGAGCAAAATGTTAACGTTATGTAAGTAGAAATTCCTGTAATCTGTGCTTTATCGTTGGTGGTATAGTGGTGAGCATAGCTGCCTTCCAAGCAGTTGACCGGTTCGATTCGGCCAGCGCGACAGAACTAAACGTTTCAGCTCCTGACGTTACTGCCCTCACTTTTCTTTGTCTACCAACTTCACACATACCTAAACCAGGCGTTTGAGTAATCATAAGAAAGAGATGTTTCTAAACAGATCAAAGGGAGAGGAAGAATCCTAATTTTCGTATTTAGAATTTAAAAAAACTTCAAATCAATTCTGTAACACTCCCTCATTTACTCCACTACGTTAGGCTTTTCCTCACTGACTGACTCTCTAAAAGCCTAGCCTGCGACAGAATACTTAAATTGAATTGATCATTAAGAACTTAAGAATGTTTTCCTAATTGTACCTGCTGAACATTTCAAATGCACTCTCAATTTCTAAACCCCGCCGCCCCAGCCTGACATCAATCCGTGGCAAAAGTCTTCTCAAACAATTAAGACACAAGAAATGAATGGAACACAAAATAAATACATTCAAAATAAACCTAAACTATTGCTCAAGTTGTATGTCAGCCTTCTGAATTTAAAGCCTTGCAAATTTTAAAATGATGTAAGTGATACAATAAACTGAAAATGTGAAAAATAATGGGTGTCTCAAAGGGCTAGAAATGGAAAGAAATTGCCCGCGACATATTTGCGTTTAACTGCTTTCACTGGAATGAACTAGCCGTTTCCCAAATTACTTTTTCCAGCCCACCATATTTGATAGGCTGACTTTCTACTGCTGAAGGAGTTGAGTTTAAGAAATGAAACATTTGACATTCGCCCCGTGTTTTGAGAAACTGGAATTATACTTCTGGGATCTTGAAGATTTTTCACAATTCTAAAAAACTTGTGATAAAAAGATAAAGTGAAAATTTCCCATAAGCTTGTCAGAGCAAAATGTTAACCCGTTATGTGGCGCAAGTAAAAATTTTAAAA
>NW_024385134.1:0-25647 GCF_016835505.1 Polypterus senegalus
TGCTGTTCTGCTGTCGACAAACCCCTTCTAAATAAAGTCTTGTGTTTGTACCTGCCAGTTCAGCAATAAAGGTTTTGTACCTTGGAAAACTGATCCATTTTCCAGTCACTTATACAACTCTATGACCCAAGCTTGACAAAATTTATATATCATGCGCATGGGAGACAGTTTACTTGTGTATTCCTGCCAGACCAGGGGTTGGCACTGTCAACTAACCTTTTCTCCTTTTCCCCATCAGAACAACAAAAAATACCTTGGCCTAATCCCTTCCAATATTTTTTTTTCTGTAACTTTATTACTTAAAGAAATTACAAAATACAATCAAAAAATATGAATCTTACAAATGCCGTTTATCTAGGGTGCAATACAATACATAATAAAGGCATTAAAAACATTTATAAAGGGTCACATTATATGGTTTTGCCAACTTCAAATTTCAGTACATTCACAATATCCAGTGTTCTCATAGCTTTGGTGTTCTTGTTCTTGGTGTTCTTCTTACCAAATCCACTGGTAAGATTCAAAACTTTTTTTAACTAAACAGTCATTGATCGTCAAACAACTGACTTGTAGCTGTAGAATTATAGTCTATTGGCATTTGATTCAAAAACCATTGTACATGGGATTAAGGGTTCCACTTGACTAAGTTCATCACTCAGCAATGATTTTATTTTAGGCAATGGTATTGATTACATGCACTATGTGCTGCTTGGTGTCATGCATCTTTTTGATGTTCTTAGGGTTTGCCGAAGAATTTTAACACCATCCTTTTGGTTAAATAAGTAAATCAGCCAGTGAAGTTAGTAGGCACATGTGGGCCTTTGAGCAGGTCCCTTACCCTACAAATTGCTTGGGGACACTGTACGGTATCTCGACTCTGCACTCTGATCACTAAAGCTCATGTGAAAGGACAATTTCCCCTCAGGGATTAATAAAGTAAGTCAAATTAAAATCAAAAAACAAGTGAAATTCGCCCAACATTTTTGACTCGCTGCCCTTGCTCTGTGTCTCCACACAGAATGTATTATAAAGCCTCAGAGTTGTATAAAACCTCTGAGTACAAATGTGTATTACAACTATGTCCTGTTGACGAATGAGGCAATATTCATTCTTTTTATTAAGTCAATAACATGTACACAAATGGATCATGCTGAAAAAGCTTTTGTGGCAGTTTTTTTCTCAGACAAGTGAACTTTATGGTGCAAGATATCTAACTGCAAATATGCATTTGTTAATACATTTAGCAATGTCAGAGCTCTAGGACCTTTATGGACTCATTCTTGCTTTCATTTGAGGAAAAAATTGACATTTTTTTTCCTATTCTTGGGACTCCAAATGTACCCTTGCAAATTGTTAATGCAGTAAAGCTTATTAAATACATTCCAATTAAGTATAAAGATGGGTATTGTCACCATTGGTTTCATTGGAAAAATAACAAGTGAAAGCAGTTTAGGGTCAACAAATAGTGTTGTCTCAGGATGAAAATGATTAAGCGTACCAGTAAATGCTTCATTAGAATGTAATGACATGTCTATGTTAGAATTATTTGTGGGGCACAGCTTATGTAGTGATTAAGTTATGTCATTTAACAAAGTACAGATAGGCAGAAGTGTTTATATCACAAAGCATTATGTCAAAGCCAAATGCAGGAACAATTATACTGTTATATTTCATAAAGACAAACACATCAGATATGATCAGATTGCCTTCTTTTTTTCTAACAAAGAAACAGAAAAATCTCAAGATGTACAGTATGTGTGAATGTGAATGAATCTTCTACAGGACAATATCACATGCGGCAGAAATTTAATTAAAAAGAACAGTATTAGCACTTGGTGTTCTTAAATTTGTCCTCAATACCTGGTATTGTGTATGTAGGCCATTTTCATAACACACAAGAGAGGGATTAAAAAGGGTATGAAAACTAGAAAAGCAACGAGTTACTATTTTTATATAGACTGGCTGACAAAGCATAGTTGTGTCATGTTGCAGGATTCTGTAATGAGCAGTAATCAAATCCTTTTAACATTTATGATGTAAAAGAATGTCATTTGGGAGGTAGACAACTGTGAAATAATGCCAAAGGCCTATTAATCCATTTTTGGGCATGTTTGTTTTGTACATATATTCCTGCATAACGCCTATTATACATCAAACTGCAGAGCATTTTGAATCTTTACAGAAAAAGTAGTTTGAGACATATTGCTTAGTTAAAAAGATGTGCATTTTTGTTGAAGGCAAAATAATCATAAAAGCACACTATCATTATTAGAAACTGACCTTTTTGTAACAGAAAAAAGAAACCTTTCCCACAAAATGTAATTAAATTACTCAAGGTTCCTTTGCGCACGATTTTCTGTTTCATCAAGGGATATAAATATATAGTGAATCAGGTGCCTGTGTTGGTTCACATTCTATGGATATACTGTACTCAATGTCTGTTTGAAATATTTAATATGGTCCTGTACCTATTTTTTATAGTTACTACATACTATAAAACTATAGAAAGCAGTCACTTGTGTTAACATTTTTGCATGTAAAGGTTATTTTCCTAGTATTTTTGACTTTGTGCATTTTTCCTGTAGTCCATGACAGGTAATTGTGTTAAAAAGTACTGGTTATGTTCACAAAAAGTATAATTTATTTGTAACAAATGATCAAACCAAATTATTAATGCAAATTTGTTAATATTTATAATTGTTATAATGTGATCGATTGGACTGTTTCAAACATGTGTGAAAAATACTTCAGAGGCACTGCCAAAGCATTATGAATGTGCTAAGATTTATTCATCTATGGAGCAAAATAGCAGGTTGGATGGATGAATGGAGCAAAATGGTTAAATTTTATATTGTGCAGAGGTTTCAAATTGAAGACGTCTTACAGAAGTTTGGGGATCCAGATGGAAAACCCCATTTAGAAAAATAAAGAAAATAGCACACAAGTGTGCAAAATAAACATTAGAGGTCTTAGAGTTGTTCAGGTTGATAAGGGCACTCTGTTGTTCTTCAATGCTGGTTCCACATAGAACACTGACTTCCTTTTGAGCTTCCATTTATTTATTAGTGGCCTGGAAGAGGGAGATATATTATGCAAAAGAGGAAATGTGTCACTGGTTGTCTCGTGAAGAAGTGTCAGAAATACAGGTAAAAATAATCAGGCAATAAATGGCAGTGCCCCCTCTCTGTTTGGGGTTTTATTGCTGGAATTCCAGGAGTCCTGAAGATGTCCCCTAAACACGTGCAGGATAACAGTAGATGTATAGCACAATTGAACCAATATGGATAGCATAAATCAGGTGACAAACAACGATTGCAACATCAAAATAGAGATGGAAATATCTTTAAATGTTTAAAACAGTAGTTGAATATTTTGGGATCAAATCAGAGCAAAATGTACTGTATGACTTTGCTGAGATCTCTGTTGAAATGTTGCAGGAAATGCATGTGAGAATGCTGGGTTTATCTTGCACAGGTGAAAAACCTGAGAAGTAGGATATATGAGAAAATTTCTTAATTTTTTTCTTTCTGATCTCATTGTTATCTGGACAAACTATTGATCTATTAAGTAGATATTGTTTTTGATTTTTCCTTCCTATGGGAATAAATTCATTAAATATGTGACAGTACAGTAGTGTGAAATTGATGTATCACTCAGATATTCAAATTCTGATCAAAGAGGAATATTGAAAAAGTGCTTTGTGAATTTGCCATGAAAACGAAGAGAGAGGCAGTAGAGTAGCTTTAGAATTTTACAAAGTTAAGTCTATTGAGGAAATTCCGTCTTACTAAATACTAAAGGATGTCACACACTTTATGAGGTATAATGAGCTGTCATCTGTATTATGAGGAAAATAATGGTACAGTATATACAGGTTCATAGCAGGGAGAGTCAAACTTAACATACAATTCTTTGGGATGAGAAGGAGCCAAAACATAATTTTACTATTAATGAAATTAGTAAAGTATCTTGATCAAATTTATGAAAGCAGCTCCAAAGCTGACATAATTGAGTATTCTTTATAAAAAATCTAATTTAGAAGGCCATGTCCTTTTCAGCAAATAAAGAAAATAAACTTTGACATTTATGAGCACATTATTTCAAGGTAGTTGAGACCTGTATTCATTTACTATGATTTTTTTCATGCTTTAATAAAACAAAAGCAAAATATTGAGCCTTTACCTAAAAGAGACCAAGATTTGGAATAATCTGACTGCTTGTACTACAGATGATCCTTTAGTCTTAGCTTTAAAATCCTGGTTAATAACTCTGTACTTTAGCATGCCCTGATTAGAGCTTCTGATGAGCTGTATCTATTATATTTCTATTTGCCAGTAATTTGTACAAAAATATTAAGCATTACATTAAACTGCTGTTACTATAATTTCTCTATTCTGATTCTATGTTTGGTATCCTGCTGCTAAGCTCTTTTCTTGCCCATGGAAAAACATCAGATGTACTTTGCAGCTACAGAATCCAATGACGACTCCAAGGATGAAAATATTATATTAGACTGCCCTAGACAAACTTTTATGATACAGTACGAACCCCAGGAGGCAGCAAGTTGGTCTAGATTCTCTGGATTGTACCTGTATTTGACTATCCAGGGATGCTGCTGATGGAGTTTCTTTATCCTCCATTCTCTTGTCAAATTGGCATTTTTCAATGATAATATTCATGGAAATATTTTGTTATGCCCCATTTACATTAATTGCTTTGTTTTATTGTGTGCTAAATGTTATCATATCTAATAATGCAATATCTTTTTTGTTGTGTGAAGACCAAAACTCCACACAGTTTTCAGGTAAGGTCTCATAAATGTGTTATATACCTTGTAGGGCAAAATGGGCATTGTCCATTCTGCTAGGTTTTTTAATGATACATAAGGCCAATTAGGACAGTAGATTGAACAGGAATCCAAAAATTGAACTTCACAACAAATCAGCATTACTGAGAAAATGGCTTAACTGCAACTTGTAATATTCTTGTTTAGCCATACTTCATCTGAAGGCAAAGACATTAATCATGAACTGATATCTCTGCAGTTTTAAAGGCTTTAAACAAACACCCAAATTCAAACAAAAAGATACAATGAAATGTGTGACATCCTTAATGGACAAAAAATTAAAAAAAACTTGTATATGGGTAGGCACTAGTCCTGTAACTGGAAAGGACATTAATCCAATCACCAGAGGTTACACCTTCCTTTAAGAAATAGCTGCAGTCACTATTCTTGCATTGTCTGGAATTATATCTTTCTGAAGCATAAAAACTGATGAGCCACATTTTCTTTGTGGACCTTAAAGCTAAGATCCACTCTGCCAGGCTAAGCTCTGTGCCAGTCTGAGAAGACTGAGAAACTGTTGTTGTTTCAAGTAGGGAACTTCAGTATCTAATATCTTAGAGTAATACTTTTCCCTATGAAGTTTCAGAGGACACAGCAAAGAGCCTAACAGAGAAAAGCATGGCACACCACGTACAAAGGGCCACATCACAAAGGGAAAGAGTGCATTTCAATGCAAAAAGAATCCTCCACTTGAACACAAAGCAACAACAGCAGACACAATTCTTAAAGACTTGGTATCGTAAAACTATTTGTCTTTACCCATATAAAGCTGAATTTTAAATAGCCAGTAAACAGTAATCTTCTTCTGTAATAAATGTTTTTTCTGCCTCATCTGTCTTGGTTACTGTCTTCTATGTCATGTGGTCTATGGCCGGCTTGTCATCCCGGCCAATACCCCCAGGCTGCCAGATGGAGCCCACCCTGCAGCATGGAGGTGCCCCGAAGACCAGCAGGGAATCCTGGACAATGGAGTTTTAATCCGCAGCCCTGCTGGATACCCCAGGGACTGGTAGATGGAGCTGCAGGGAGGAGTAAAGACTATTACTTGCCCTACACCCTGGAAGTACGTCCAAGTCACATGGACAAGAGGAATGACATGCTTCCGGGATGAAGAAGAAAAAGAGTTTTTGATCTGACCCGGAAGTGTTAAGAAGTCACATGGACTGAGGGTTCAGAAGCACTTCCGGGTCACAGACTATAAAAGGACTGTGGCAGCTCCCAGACGGCAAGCTGAGCTGGGTGGTAGGAGGGCAACGCGTCTGGGAGTGGTGGAGAGTATTGTTATTGTGATTGATTATTTGTATGAGTATTGTGGAGGAGAGGGTGCTTTGTGCACTGTTGCATGAGAATAAAGTCAACATTTGGACTTTTATCTGGTGTCTGGAGTTTTGAACAGGGGTTCAAGGTAGCGATACTGCCCGCTATCTGTCACAGTCAATATATAGGCAATCATCATATTTCTATAGTTCTTTTGTTTATCAATAAAATGTATTATCCTTTTTCTTAAAATGTATGTGTTTCATTTACCTCAGAGATAAGTAAGGTAAATGAAGTGGACCTTACAAAATTATTTTATTAATTGCCAACAGAGTAATAATTAATTAACATAGTTTGAAATTTCTTCTCTTCCTACATTATTTTGATGCCCCTGGAATGGCAAAAACTGCTCAAAATCAAGACAGGACCTAGCGCTAGGCCTTCCGGGATAGTTTACCCAGCTATCATATTAGTACATATAGAAACAGAGCCTGTGGTGGGTTGGCACCCTGCCCAGGATTGGTTCCTGCCTTGTGCCCTGTGTTGGCTTGGATTGGCTCCAGCAGACCCCCGTGACCCTGTGTTCGGATTCAGCGGGTTGGAAAATGGATGGATGGAAGGATAGAAACAGAGCAATTTATAGAATACTTATAGCATGCTGTAGTTATGAATGGAAGTGATTATTTTAAAATAAGCTTGCTGATATCACAGCCATGGCAACTGGGATCATGCGATGTGAATTAAAAGATAAACTTCTGCTAAATAAAAAAAAATTCTACAAAACGCCCCACGAGTCTCTTCTAAATGATATAAAAAAAAGAACACAGACTCAAAATAACAGTGATCACTATGACACTAACATCATATTAGCCCTCTTAATTGCTTCTGTGCACTTTCTGGATGTAGAAAGTTAAAAGTCCCCTATAAGTCTTAGATCCTCACTAGTTGACCTTTCAAGCTTTAAACCTGTTGTGTGTTCAAATAAAACATTTTTTATTCATACTTGTAATACATTTATTTAGAAAAATTTCATCTGTCATATCTCACCAAGCTTATTGTCTGTCCAGATCCTTTTGTAATGATTTGGCAGATTCTACAGTATCTTCTATTCCATCTAGTCTAATATCAAGTGAAAACCAGCTGTTTATTTATAATCCCTTTAAGATCATCTTTCTCCTTCCCATATGCCTTGTGGCAATGACTTTTGACCTGTCCTATTGTTTGTTACCTTTGAAGTAAGTAAAATAAATTAAAATGAAGATGAGCTTTGACTTTTAACCTTGGAATATTTTAAATACTATTACATAACATTTTAGCTTAATTCACAATACATTAAACTATTTTAATCTATTTATGTACAAGTACATTGCTATTATTACCTCATGAGATAAAGAAGTTCTAGATGTGTGCTAGAAACTATGAGAGGAATGGTTAAATTATTAACTACATAACTAAAGTTTAGTGACAAGAAAGAGAATTTGGTTGTTTTATTAATGATTTCAACCAGAAGGATATTTAATAAATAGCCTATACCAAAACAAAGTTAACTGGTTTGATGCACTATAGGATGTCACAGCTGTTTACAAGGATTGTGCTGAGTGAGCCCAAGAAGCAAACTGTGGTAATGCTGTCTCTGGATAAAGTTGGTCTTTAAAAAAAATGTAATATTACATACAGTATGTGTTTATAAAATTGCAGGATGTGCGTTTAGGGTGTTTTTTTATGAGTTTGTTCTCTTTAGAACTACACATAATTCATAATAGCAGCATACCCTGTTAAACACTTTCTGCTGCCTCTTGTTATCCAGAGATGTAATGGACTCTTATCAGCCCTCTGCGGACCCTTACCCATTTCCTCTATCCTCTGTTTTTCCCCTTTCTTTTAATTTCAGGGTGTCATATATGGCAAGTTCTGCCAACCACTAGTGGTCTTTGCATAAGTACACTAACTTACTAAGGATTTTTGCTTTTAGCCGGCCTCCTCTTTATCTCTCATCTGGATGTTTTTTGTAGGACTTTCCTCAGCCTTTTTCCAATTCCATATTCCTATTGAACTGGCAACATTTTTGAAATCAGACATCTGGGTGCTCAGAGCTGAGAGTCACGTGTGCTTTGTGCTGACGTGTGCTTTGCAAACGCTAGAGTCTGTTGAGAGTGTTGGTTTGTTCTGTGGTGTGAGATTTACATTAAAAAAATACATTTTGCTCTTAAAAACTTGGGTTTTGGTTGCCTCTAAGGAACCGTGTGGGAATTTTAAAGCTTTTTCCCTTTAGAAGGGTTTTTTTCGCCGCACAAGAGCAAAAGTAGCTGGGTGTTTGGAAGTGCGCTTGGAAAAGTTATTTGTACTTGTTCTTTTTCTTGTTATCTGTATTTGAATTAGCATCGAGGCGGCAGGGTACAAAGCAGCAGTAACTGATATCGGCATTTGTAAATAAATAACCGCGTCGTCGTAACAGCGATTCCTTAGTTTAAAGGAAAAGAAAAAAAGGCCGCGGCTGACTTCAAAGCAGTAAAAGGTGGAAACTCAGTAGTGCGCAGGTAAGCGGCCTGCGTTAAGACACCGATCAGGCACAAGGAGCAGTAGGAGCAAATAAGGTAGTAAAGTTTTATTTATTTGTTTATTTTAGATTAAACAGTCCTTAGCGTCCAGAGGCAGAACAGTTAAGTGGGCGACAGCGTATTGGTTCATTAATACGGGGAATACAAACAGTGCGAGTGAAGAGCTTATAAGTAAGAAGCGCAAAGCTAGAAGAGACAGAGAAAAGTAAAGTTAACCTCATAGAAAGGCAGGCAGCTGAGAGGGAGAACAGTACAGGAGCTTAAGGGGGAAAAGGTGTAAAATATCTGTAGCAGATCTTAGTGTTACCATTTAAGTTAAGGAGCAGCTGAAAGAAGAAGAAATTTAATTTTAAGAAAAAAAAATATATATAGTTAAGGCAGCTTAGTAATCCCAAATCAAATTTTAATAATGAGGCCAGTGCAATGCAAGTCCTGTTGGATGTTGGACTTTTAGATGATGGTTTGGAAGAGCCAGTTGTCTATGAGGGCTACATCTGCAAGAGATGCCAGCTGATCCAGCACCTCGAGCTCAGGGTCGCTGAACTGGAGGAGGAGTTGGCTGACCTGCGTTGTAATAGAGAATTGGCAGACTTGGCCCAGGTGTCCTTTAGAGATAGTGTGCACCCCTAAGGTGGCGCGGGGAGATTCCAGACCAGACAGGTAGGAATAGGTGGGTCACGGTCGCAAGGCGTAAGGTAAAGGGTGCACACTGTCCGGGGGCATCAACCCCAGAATTAGAAGTGTCTAACCGTTATCATGTCCTGGCGGAGCTGGACGGTGACTCTGATAATTCTGAGGTGGTAGGCAGGGTTGAGGAGCCCCAACGGGCCACCTCAAAACCAGTTCCCAAAAGAGAGAGGTAGTGATAGTTGGGGACTCAATCATTAGGGGATTGAAGCGCAGGTGTGCTCCAGAGAGAGAGAGTCTCAGACGGTGTGTTGCCTTCCGGGAGCACAGGTGGGAGACCTCCTGGAAGGGTGGATAGGCTCTTGGCCAGAGCGGGTGGATCCAGTTGTCATTGTCCACGTTGGAACAAATGACATACATAAGGGTAGTCTGTCAGTTCTGCGATCCAAATTCAAAGAGTTAGGTACCAAGCTGAGGAGCAGAACTGACAAGGTAGTCTTCTCCGAAGTTCTGCCTGTGCCACGCGCCAGTCCAGGTAAGATTGAGGAGATTAGAAGGCTTAACGCGTGGCTCAAATCTTGGTGCAGGGTAGAAGGGTATAGGTTTATGGGGCATTGGGACTCCTTTTGGAACAGATGGGACCTGTTCGCCGTGACGGGTTACATCTGAACCGGAGGGGCACCAATGTATTGGGGAGGCGTATGTGTAGGCTAGTCGAGGATTGTTTAAACTAGGGAATGGGGGGGCAGGGAGTTTAGGACAGGCCAGATTTAGATCTATACATGGAAGAACAAACAATGGTGTAGAAATAAAAATGCATAGTAATGTAAATTTTAAGCAAACACGTAAAGATAGAAGGATTAACACATTAAAAATAGCTTGCCTTAATGCTAGAAGTATCAAAAATAAGGTAAGTGAGTTGGAGTTGTATGTAGCAGAGCACAATTATGATATTATAGCAATAACGGAAACCTGGCTAAATAACAAAGATGGGGATGAGTGTAACATAGAGGGATACACATTTTTAGGAAGGATAGACAGAACAGAAAAGGAGGTGGGGTTGCTGTTTATGCCAAACAGGAATTAAATGTAAGTCATCTTCAGTTGGATGATGAGCCCCATCTTAGTGAGGACATGTGGCTTCGCCTGGAAAATATTAGGGAAAAGGTCTCATTTTAGGAGTGTGTTATAGACCACCCAATTCAGACAGTAATTTCAACACACATCTTTTAGTAATATCAAAAGGCAAGTTTACAGGGGATATTATAGTCATGGGGACTTTAATTATCCAAATATTAACTGGGATAACCTTACAGATGGAGGAGCACAAGAGCAGGAGTTTTAGAAGTAATCGCGACTGTTTTTAACACAGCATGTTAAAGCACCAACAAGGGGTGAAGCCTATCTGGATTTAGCATTCTGTAATAATCAGGATAGAATTGAGGGTGTAGAGGTGATTGAACCACTAGGGTCAAGTGACCATAATGTAATACAATTCTCAGTATTTTGTAAGAGTACAGATGCAAAGACTAAAATTGTTAAGTTGAACTTTAGTAGGGCTAATTTTGAGCAGATGCGACAAAGTCTAAGTAGGATAGACTGGGATAAGCTTTTAAATGTGGAGACAGTCGAGGAGCAGTGGAACAGGTTTAAAATGTTTTACATGTAATGCAGGACAGATACATACCTAAATTTGGAAGTAATAGGAAACTAAAAAATCTCCACGATGGATTAATAAAGATTTAAAAAGAAGTTGCAAAGGAAAAACTGCTGTATAAGGCATATAAGACTAATGACTGCAAAGAGAACCGTAGCGTATGAGAACATGAGGGCAACCATTAAGAAGGATATCAGAGAGGCTAAAAGACAGTTGGAGAGGAATATAGCAGATAAGGCGAAAGAAGACCCCAAGAGATTCTTTCAGTATTTTAGTAGTAAAAGAACAGTTAAGGAGGAGGTCAAGTTCATCAGGAATAGTAAAGGGAATTAAAAGATACAGACAATGAAATAGCAGATGCCCTAAACTTACATTTTTCTGAGGTGTTTACAAGTGAGCAAGTGGATAACCTGCCAGAGGTAAACACAACTACTAAGGAGGTACTGAGGGATTTGGAAATTGTAGAGGGAGAAGTGCTGCTCAGATTAAATAAGATGAAATCAAACAAATCACCAGGCCCAGATAATATTTATCCTCGTGTTCTTAAGGAGGCTAGTGAGTACATATATAAACCCTTGACACATATTTTTAGGAAGTCACTGTGCACTGGAGAGATTCCAAAGGACTGGAAAATGGCAAATATCATCCCATTATATAAAAAGGGTGACAGGGCAGATCCAAGCAACTATAGGCCAGTAAGCTTAACAAGCATCACAGGAAAATTAATGGAAGGAATTATTAAGGATAAGATTGAGCAACACATGACAAGGACAGGAGTTATTCTGAACAGTCAGCATGGGTTCAGAAGGGGAGGTCGTGTTTTACTAACATGTTGGAATTCTATGAGGAGGCAACAAAAGGATACGATCAAAGTGGAGCTTATGATATTATTTATCTGGACTTTCAGAAAGCATTTGATAAGGTGCCACATGAGAGGTTGGGCATCAAGTTAAAAGAAGTGGGAATTCAGGGTGATGTTTTTAGATGGGTGCAGAATTGGCTCAGACACAGGAAGCAGAGGGTGATGGTGCGAGGAACCTCATCAGAACTGGCGATGTTAAGAGTGGTGTTCCACAGGGGTCAGTGCTAGGGCCGCTGCTATTTTTAATATATATAAATGATTTAGATAGGAATATAAGTAACAAGCTGGTTAAGTTTGCAGATGATACCAAGATAGGTGGATTAGCAGATAATTTGGAATCCGTTATATCATTACAGAAGGACTTGGATAGCATACAGGCTTGGGCAGATTTGTGGCAGATGAAATTTAATGTCAGTAAATGTAAAGTATTACACATAGGAAGTAAAAATATTAGGTTTGAATACACAATGGGCGGTCGAAAAATCGAGAGTACACCTTATGAGAAGGATTTAGGAGTCATAGTGGACTCCAAGCTATCAACTTCCAAACAGTGTTCAGAAGCCATTAAGAAGGCTAACAGAATGTTAGGTTATATAGCACGATCTGTGGAGTACAAGTCCAAGGAGGTTATGCTCAACCTTTATAATGCACTGGTGAGGCCTCATCTTGAGTACTGTGTGCAGTTTTGGTCTCCAGGCTACAAAAGGACATAGCAGCACTAGAAAAGGTCCAGAGAAGAGCGACTAGGCTGATTCCAGGTCTACAGGGGTTGAATTATGAGGAAAGATTAAAAGAGCTGAGCCTTTACAGTTTAAGCAAAAGAAGATTAAGAGGTGACATGATTGAAGTGTTTAAAATTATGAAGGGAATTAGTACAGTGGATCGAGACTTGTATTTTAAAATGAGCTCATCAAGAACACGGGGACACAGTTGGAAACTTGTTAAGGGTAAATTTCGCACAAACATTAGGAAGTTTTTCTTTACACAAAGAACGATAGACACTTGGAATAAGTTACCAAGTAGTGTGGTAGACAGTAAGACGTTAGGGACTTTCAAAACTCGACTTGATGTTTTCTTGGAGGAAGCAAGTGGATAGGACTGGCGAGCTTTGTTGGGCTGAATGGCCTGTTCTCGTCTAGATTGTTCTAATTGTTCTAATTGTTCTTTCATAAACTATTAATGCAGTTTTTGCATGGACAAAGGAGAAAGCACCACCTTTATATTTAAACAACACAGCCTACAGGGTTTTATACAAATTAGTCTGAGAAGTACAACAACAAATATATTAATAAAGGTCAACATAAAGAACCAAAGTATTAGGCTTTTCAGTATGTGTAGTTTACAAGGCAGTGCAGATAAAAAGCTGAAGGGAATATAGACATATCAGCACATACTTATGAACTCATCATTCAGAACTGATAACATTGTACTGTAGATAGACTGATTTTGCTGACACTAGTCTTTATGACCACTCTTTAAATGACTGTACTAGATGTGTGATTACATGTCAATAGCAATTTTACACACGTCTTTAAAGCAATTATGCCCTACGCTGAAAAAAGCCATTTGTGACTTATTTTTTCTTTTAGTTTTTATTTAATTTATCTTTTGCAAATTAAATAACATTATAATACACAGTAAACTGTTTCTGGTGACTGCTGCCAATATGTTTATTGTTTATCATGAACATAAGCAGGTAGTTGACTATTAGGATTTCAAAGTTACATTTTTATCTTGAATGTCAATTTGACTGACTTCACAGAAAATATACACTGTAAAAAAAATGTAAAATTTACGGTAAAAACAGGCAGCTGGGGTCGCCAAGATTTTACCGTAAAAAAGAAGGTAACAATATTTTTTGGACTATGGTACACTTTAAACAATAATGTTAAATTTATGGTAAAATACTGGCAGCTGGGTTGCCAAAATTTTACTGTAATAAATAAGGTGACAATATTTTAGGTTTACTGTATAATTTTGTAGTAAAAGCTATTTAAACAGAAGGGAATGTTTAACCATAACCAAAAATTCACATTGTGTAAAAAAATATGACAATCAATAAACAATATGTATTGACAGGGTCAAACCCAAGTACATACAATACAATACAATACAATTTATTTTTGTATAGCCCAAAATCACACAGGAAGTGCCGCAATGGGCTTTAACAGGCCCTGCCTCTTGACAGCCCCCCAGCCTTGACTCTCTTAGAAGACAAGGAAAAACTCCCAAAAACCTTGTAGGGAAAATGGAAGAAACCTTGGGAAAGGCAGTTCAAAGAGAGACCCCTTTCCAGGTAGGTTGGGCGTGCATTGGGTGTCAAAAGAAGGGGGTCAATACAACACAATACACAAAACCGAACAAATCCTTAATACAGCATAATAATAAAAATTTTAGAAGTACGGAGCAGAATTTAACAGTAGATGATATCACATAATAAGATTTGATATTTTAGAGTCCTGAGACCTCATCCATCAAGCTGCCTCCCCATTTGGCCATTCCATGGCTGAAACGCGTTGCTCGATGAAAGGACCCTCTTTCCCATGATTCCTGTGATCCTCCATCAGGGATGACTTTACCATAGGCAGGCAAACAACTTGGCAGGTAGGCCGTGGCACCAATTGCCACATTTGGGTACCGAGAACAGAAACAGAATAGGTGAGGGTTAGTATTCAATTCTAACTATCATGTTACTTATGTTTTAGTGCTAATAACTAACAACAGAGTTGCAGTATGTACAGTTAATCAGCAGCTCTAGTCAGGATATGCTAAACTGAAGTAGTGAGTCTTCAGCCGGGATTTAAAGGCTGAGACCGAAGGGGCATCTCTTATAGATGCAGGCAGACCATTCCACAGTTTAGGGGCCAAGTAACTAAAAGCTCGACCTCCCACTGTTATTTTATTAATCCTTGGAATCCTAAGCAGACCGGCATCTTGAGATCTTAATGTGCACTCAGGTTTGTAAGTCATAAGTTCAGACAAGTAAGCCGGACCTTGGTCATTTAATGCTTTATATGTTAAAAGGAGGATTTTGAAATCAGCCCTAAACTTAACGGGGAGCCAGTGTAAGGATTTAAGAACCGAGTTATGTGTTCATATTTTCTTGTTCTTGTAATAATTCTTGCAGCCGCATTTTGGATTAACTGGAGGCTGTATAAAGAACAGTTTGAACAGCCAGTGAACACCGCATTGCAGTAGTCAATCCTACTAGAGATAAATGCATGAATTAATTTCTCCGAATCCTGTTTATTTAGAAAGCGCCTTAATTTCCTAACATTTTTAAGATGGAAGAAACATGTTTTGGACAACTTTGTAATATGTACTTTAAGTGACATGCTAGAATCAAAGATAACTCCTAGATTGTGGGCTGATTCAGTAAAATTAATTGGGATTCTGTTATACTAAGGTTGTTATAATATTAAGAATTGTGTCACTGTATCTGTTTTATATCTCTTTAAATGTATTTTTCATTCTTTTTCTGTGTAACATGCCATGAAGAGCTGAGCCAGCTTTAGCACAGAGTATCGGCTTTCAGAATTGCTGGGCTAGGCAAAGCATAAAGACAGACAAGAACAGCTGAACAGCTGTTGATCTGACCGTCTGATGCTTAGCTTAAGTTTGTCTACCTTGTTTGGCATTGTACTGGGGGATTTGGTCGTGTGGACACAATATAAAAGAACGCTGGAACCTTGCCAAGCTTTGAAGACTTGAGTGAGTGGAAGAAATAGACTCAAACACCACCTCCGTTGTGACAGAAAAAAGCAATTTCTACACGACCGAACCCCCGCGGTTCACAGATGCAAATTGACTGGTCTTCCCTGTCGTTTTATAGCAACGTAAGCCGGATTAAACAAGGTAAGTATATTCTGTCATTTCTGTGACTTTGTTGCCGCCTATCGCCGAAAAGGGATATCAGCCGTATAATTTATACTTATTTAAATAAAGGTTTATTAAAACGCTGCAATATAAAAGAACATATTTCCACGGAGCTAACACTCCCATCGGAAACATAATTGGCGCTGCGAGCAGGGTTGTAGCGATATTTAATAACCAAAATTAATATTCATAAATCATAATTTTATGATAAATAATATTTTTAAAACATATGCTTTGGATAATAGTGGAAGAGGTGGGCTCAGCCAATTTCCTGGTTGGTCGCGCACACTGTCATGGACACCCATGGCTGAGTTATTTAATAATTATACATCCCCAATTGCATGGCCTGAGTTAGAGGGAGAAGTGACTCCTTCAAATGTCCAACAGGCGGTATTGGCGCTCAGGCTGGAGCACAGGGGAAAAAAAGGAACAACAAGCAGCCGGTGAAATCGGCTGGCTTTTATTAACTGCAGTACGTGAGTTGGATCATAAACTGCAGAATATGATCATTGAACATGGGGAACTTAAACAAGAAATAGAAAACTTACAAGACAAGCAACTGATTACTCGATAATGCATGGAAAATGCGACGTCTCGGGCGAACGAGTGGGAAGCTAAATGTACTACGCTAGCTGTCCGTTTAGTGCATGCTAAGCGCCGTAAACAAGGCAAAACACACCCCGTTTCCTCTTTTAAAATACGAGCCATAATGCAAGGCGATTGGAACCCAGAAACATGGGATGGCAGTATACATAACTCAGATAGTGACGACAATATCTGGGAAGACGACGAAGGGGACGGAGAAGCGCTAACGGTTAATAATGACAATTGTACAATTATAGATGCGAGACCGGTCGTGCAAAATAAAGCCAAAGGGGCACCCCGTGGACAGCACAGGGTAACGCGAACTGTACGCGATTTTACACAATCAGACTTTCTGGAACTTGGTAAACAATATAGACAGAAACCAGGCGAGAGCTTGATGCAGTGGATTTTACGTATGTGGGATGAAGTGGGTTATAGTTGTCAATTGACAGATACAGAGATCAAACATTTAGGCTCTATCACCACGAATCCGAAATTAAGAAATGTCTTATGAGGGGGACAGACTCAAGCGATCGTATCAATAGTGGAATGGGTTGTAAACGCCGTGAAACATGCATATCCAGACGCGAGAGACGCGGAAGATGTTGATAGATCTTGGTGTACAGCTTCTGAAGCAATTCAGCAGTGTGGACGAAGGTTTCAGACCAGACAGCAGGTGCGGTTATAAAGCAGCTTTATTTTTCAGAGTCACGGTGAGAAGAGTTTCAGAAAAGCAGACAATCAATACATGACAGCATCAGGGCTCTTCTGAACCCCGTCTGTTGGGTGGGGTCCAGTTTTATACCCCTAGAATGCGTGATTTAATATCATTATAAAATGTAACAGTTAGCACATTTATTATACACAAACCTTGAGCCCCTTTAACGTCCCTTGTAAAACTTGATTTCTTGGCTCCTTTTGTTATGGCGTTCAGATGTAAGCTAAGGGAAAACATGATAAGGCAGACTCATGTGTGGAATGCTCAGACCTTGAGTCCTTTGCACAAACATTTTTCTGTTTGCTAAAACAAAGCATGCTGTTACTTGGTTTCGTAAAGCTTACTTCTCAGACATGAATTAGTACAAGGGAACGAAGAGAACATTCGTCTTCCACAGCAGCTGCAAGAAATGGGTGTGCAGGCAGCTATTTATAAAGCTGCACCAGGAGTTGCGTTTGCTGGCCCTGATAATGAAGCTTTCACTGCCGGAATGCGAAACCGTTTAATAAAAAATGCACCGCATCATTTAAAAGGGGCTCTATTATCTATGCTCGCCGGAGTTAATCAGCAGACAGTATGGGATGTGGCCGCATTATTGGGCCAGTTAGATGAATTGGGTGCAACGGTATCGGCTGGGCAGAGACCAGTTAGAGCCATATCAGGGCATACAATACAAAGAGTAAGCCATACAAAAATGGTGTGTGATCTGATAGAAGCAGGAATAAATAAAATGGATATCGATGGCAAACCAGCAGGGGAAATTTTTCAGAGATGGCAAGCTCTGAGAAAGTCTAAAAAAGACGAAGGCAGAATCCCTCCAACCGCACCGCCTAGTGAGGAGGAAACAAAACACTCCGAACACAAACCGAAACGCTTTTTTCACTTTCCAAACGAGTGGCGCACACCTCGCCCAACATATTGAGGAGAGGGCAGGTCTCCTGTAGGCAGGGAGGTACGGCTCATTCATGCAGGAGACCGACGCCCATACGTCCCGCTAACCATTTACTGGGGTAAAGGAAAAAAACCACATCAGGTTATGGCACTTATAGATAATGGGGCAGAAGTCACTTTACTTCACGGGAATCCATATAACATTTCAGGACCAATTGTAAATGTAAATGGATACGGAGGCTCAGATATCCAGGCAAAACTAATCACAGTACACTTAGCAATAGGAAAGTTACCCTCTTTAAAGCTAAGGTGCTTACTTCAGAATTGCCTGAATATATTCTGGGGATAGATATTCTTACAGGAAAGTCATTCCAAACAGAATGGGGAACATTTTCTTTTGGGATTCGTAATGTCATGTGTAGAATAGTAAAAGCAATAGTAAGAGGAAAGGCAAAATGGACTCCTTTAGAAATTCCAGTCCCTGACACACCTGTAAATTTAAAACAGTATCGTTTGCCAGGAGGTTTTCAAGAAATAGGAGAAGCAGTGGAAGAGTTATTATGGTAGGAATTATTTGACCTGCAGTAAGCCCTTTCAATTCTCCTGTGTGGCCAGTCAGAAGACCGGATAATTCATGGAGAATGACCATTGATTACAGAGGTCTAAATGCTAAAGCACCGCACTTGACTGCTACAGTTCCTGATATTGTGACCATCATAGAAGACATCATGGCTAATGCAGGAGAGTGGCATACTGCCATAGACCTGGCTATTGTGTTTTTCTCTATTCCTATTGCAACCCAAAGTCAAGATCAGTTTGCATTTACATGGAAGGACAGACAGTACACCTTTCAAGTACTGCCACAGGGATACCTACACAGCCCTACGTTGTGCCATGGACTTGTAGCAAGAGATCTGGCTACCTGCTCAGCTTTGGAAAAGGTACGATGTTTCCATTATGTGGATGATATAATGTTAACTGGGGATGAAGCATCAGTAACAAAGGCATTGCCAGTTTTAATATCCCACATGGAGAGCAGAGGCTGGGCTATCAATAAAGACAAAATCCAAGGACCCACCAGAGAAATTAAATTTCTGGGCATGATGTGGTTTGGACCAGAAAACGAGTGCCCCAAAAAGTAATTGACTCTTTGTATAAGTTAAAGGCACAAACTAACAAAAAAGAAGCTCAATCCTTTGTGGGTTTAATGGGCTTTTGGAGAGCATTTGTGCCACATTTGGGGATAATTTTACGACCTATACATGATGTTGTCAAGAAAAAGGCACAGTTTGAATGGACAGAAAAACAACAAGTTGCTTTTGAGGCAGCTAAAGAAGCTTTAGTCCAACACAAGGACTGGGACCTTTAAAAGCTAATTTGCCTTTCGAACTGGAAGCCACAGAACAGAACAATATTGCTACGTGGAGCCTATGGCAGAAGCACAGCCAGAAATGTATTCCCATCGGCTTTTGGAGCCGACAACTAACAGGTTCACAGACTAAATATACACCACTTGAAAAGCAGCTTCTTACAGCATACTGGGCTCTTTTGCACAATGAGAGACAGACAGGTCCTGCTCCGTAAAGCTACGCACTAACTTGCCCATTGCTGGGTGGGTTAGAGATAATGGCCTGGGAGCTTAGAGCAGGCGCTGCCCAAAATCAGACTTTATGCAAGTGGAAATGGTATTTACAAGCCAGAGCACACTTTGAAGGCAAAGACACGAGTGCCTTACAAGGGGCTATGGCCGGAGCTGTGATTTATGAGGATCCAGAGGACATACCACCTGTTGTGCCTGTAGTGGAGTCGCCCTTTAAAGAAGCCCAGCATACAGTCATTTGACACCAGTGCAACAGGAGAACAGCTGGTTCACAGACGGGTCAGCAACTGTGGAAGGAGGTACAAGGCTTTGGAGAGCAGTGTCTTATCAACCTCACAC
Source organism: Polypterus senegalus (assembly GCF_016835505.1). Taxonomy (NCBI): domain Eukaryota; kingdom Metazoa; phylum Chordata; class Cladistia; order Polypteriformes; family Polypteridae; genus Polypterus; species Polypterus senegalus. Next base: position 19,817 of record NW_024385134.1, read on the forward strand.
TGAGACCATCCTGAAGCAACAGGGGGAAGGTAAATCAAGCCAGTGGGCTGAACTTATTGCCGTCGCTATGGCATTAACAGAAAATCAAAGCTTCCCTGTTGTTGTTTATACTGATAGCTGGGCAGTTTTTCAAGGACTAAAAGTGTGGATCACAATGTGGAGAAGGGCTGCTTGGACTATTCATGGGAGAGAACTTTGGGGTGGCACAGAACTGTGGGAGCAGCTTTGGACAATGGGCACAAGAGGGGCAACTCTCATTGGTCATGTAGATGCCCATGACCCTATGATATCCCTTGAGAGGCTTTATAACCAACAAGCTGATCTAATAGCTGCGGTTCGAAAAAAAATCAACCCGAAAGAAGCCTCTGTAGCAAATGAAGACCTGTGCCCCTATGCTGCAGTAAATGTAATCGAGCCTTCCTTAATATCATTAGCAAGGTGGGCTCATGAAACTTCAGGACACATTGGAGCAGAGAAAACATATCAATGGTGTCATCAGCGATGTATACCAGTCACTATTGATATTGTTAAACAAATAGTGAACAATTGCTCCACATGTACAGAAGTAAAACAATGGCCCCTACAGAAGAAGGCAACTGGTAAACTGAAGAGAGGAATGGGACCAGGACAAATTTGGCAGGTGGATTACATTGGGCCACTGCACCGAGAAAATAGACTATTATATGCTTTAACTGCAGTAGATACCTATTCTGGACTGTTACAAGCTTATCCATCAACAAGAGCTGAGCTGAGCTGAGAGTCACGTGTGCTTTGCAAACGCTAGAGTCTGTTGAGAGTTGTTGGTTTGTTCTGTGGCGTGAGATTTAAATAAAAAAAAAAATACATTTTGCTCTTAAAAACTTGGGTTTTGGTTGCCGCTAAGGAACCGTGTGGGAATTTTTAAAGCTTTTTTTCCCTTTAGAAGGGTTTTTTTTTTTTTCGCCCGCACAAGAGCAAAAGTAGCTGGGTGTTTGGAAGTGCGCTTGGAAAAGTTATTTGTACTCGTACTTGTTCTTTTTCTTGTTATCTGTATTTGAATTAGCATCGAGGAGGCAGGGTAGAAAGCAGCAGTAACTGATATCGGCATTTGTAAATAAATAACCGCGTCGTCGTAACAGCGATTCCTTAGTTTAAAGGAAAAGAAAAAAAGGCCGCGGCTGACTTCAAAGCAGTAAAAGGTGGAAACTCAGTAGTGCGCAGGTAAGCGGCCTGCGTTAAGACGCCAATCAGGCACAAAGAGCAGTAGGAGCAAATAAGGTAGTAAAGTTTTATTTATTTGTTTATTTTAGATTAAACAGTCCTTAGCGGTCCAGAGGCAGAACAGTTAAGTGGGCGACAGCGTATTGGTTCATTAATACGGGGGAATACAAACAGTGCGAGTGAAGAGCTTATAAGTAAGAAGAGAGCAAAGTTAGGAGAAGAGACAGAGAAAAGTAAAGTTAACCTCATAGAAAGGCAAATAGCAGGCAGCTGAGAGGGAGAACAGTACAGGAGCTTAAGGGGAAAAGGTGTAAAATATCTGTAGCAGATCTTAGTGTTACCATTTAAGTTAAGGAGCAGCTGAAAGAAGAAGAAATTTAATTTTAAGAAAAAAAAAAAAATAGTTAAGGCAGCTTAGTAATCCCAAGTCAAATTTTAATAATGAGGCCAGTGCAATGCAAGTCCTGTTGGATGTTGGACTTTTTAGATGATGGTTTGGAAGAGCCAGTTGTCTATGAGGGCTACATCTGCAAGAGATGCCAGCTGATCCAGCACCTCGAGCTCAGGGTCGCTGAACTGGAGGAGGAGTTGGCTGACCTGCGTTGTAATAGAGAATTGGCGGACTTGGCCCAGGTGTCCTTTAGAGAGATAGTGTGCACCCCTAAGGTGGCGGGAGGAGATTCCAGACCAGACAGGTAGGAATAGGTGGGTCACGGTCACAAGGCGTAAGGTAAAGGGTGCACACTGTCCGGGGGCATCAACCCCAGAATTAGAAGTGTCTAACCGTTATCATGTCCTGGCAGAGCTGGACGGTGACTCTGATAATTCTGAGGTGGTAGGCAGGGTTGAGGAGCCCCAACGGGCCACCTCAAAACCAGTTCCCAAAAAGAGAGGTAGTGATAGTTGGGGACTCAATCATTAGGGGGATTGAAGCGCAGGTGTGCTCAAGAGAGAGAGAGAGAGTCTTGCACGGTGTATTGCCTTCCGGGAGCACAGGTGGGAGACCTCCCTGGAAGGGTGGATAGGCTCTTGGCCAGAGCGGGGGTGGATCCAGTTGTCATTGTCCACGTTGGAACAAATGACATACATAAGGGTAGTCTGTCAGTTCTGCGATCCAAATTCAAAGAGTTAGGTACCAAGCTGAGGAGCAGAACTGACAAGGTAGTCTTCTCCGAAGTTCTGCCTGTGCCACGCGCCAGTCCAGGTAAGATTGAGGAGATTAGAAGGCTTAACGTGGCTCAAATCTTGGTGCAGGGTAGAAGGGTATAGGTTTATGGGGCATTGGGACTCCTTTTGGAACAGATGGGACCTGTTCGCCGTGACGGGTTACATCTGAACGGAGGGGCACCAATGTATTGGGGAGGCGTATGTGTAGGCTAGTCGAGGATTGTTTAAACTAGGGAATGGGGGCAGGGAGTTTAGGACAGGCCAGATTTAGATCTATACATGGAAGAACAAACAATGGTGTAGAAATAAAAATGCATAGTAATGTAAATTTTAAGCAAACACGTAAAGATAGAAGGATTAACACATTAAAAATAGCTTGCCTTAATGCTAGAAGTATCAAAAATAAGGTAAGTGAGTTGGAGTTGTATGTAGCAGAGCATAATTATGATATTATAGCAATAACGGAAACCTGGCTAAATAACAAAGATGGGGATGAGTGTAACATAGAGGGATACACATTTTTAGGAAGGATAGACAGAACAGAAAAGGAGGTGGGGTTGCTGTTTATGCCAAACAGGAATTAAATGTAAGTCATCTTCAGTTGGATGATGAGCCCCATCTTAGTGAGGACATGTGGCTTCGCCTGGAAAATATTAGGGAAAAGGTCTTATTTTAGGAGTGTGTTATAGACCACCCAATTCAGACAGTAATTTCAACACACATCTTTTTAGTAATATCAAAAAGGCAAGTTTACAGGGGATATTATAGTCATGGGGACTTTAATTATCCAAATATTAACTGGGATAACCTTACAGATGGAGGAGCACAAGAGCAGGAGTTTTTAGAAGTAATCAGCGACTGTTTTTAACACAGCATGTTAAAGCACCAACAAGGGGTGAAGCCTGTCTGGATTTAGTATTCTGTAATAATCAGGATAGAATTGAGGGTGTAGAGGTGATTGAACCACTAGGGTCAAGTGACCATAATGTAATACAATTCTCAGTATTTTGTAAGAGTACAGATGCAAAGACTAAAATTGTTAAGTTGAACTTTAGTAGGGCTAATTTTGAGCAGATGCGACAAAGTCTAAGTAGGATAGACTGGGATAAGCTTTTAAATGTGGAGACAGTCGAGGAGCAGTGGAACAGGTTTAAAAATGTTTTACATGTAATGCAGGACAGATACATACCTAAATTTGGAAGTAATAGGAAACTAAAAAAACTCCACGATGGATTAATAAAGATTTAAAAAGAAGTTGCAAAGGAAAAAACTGCTGTATAAGGCATATAAGACTAATGACTGCAAAGAGAATCGTAGCGCGTATGAGAACATGAGGGCAACCATTAAGAAGGATATCAGAGAGGCTAAAAGACAGTTGGAGAGGAATATAGCAGATAAGGCGAAAGAAGACCCCAAGAGATTCTTTCAGTATTTTAGTAGTAAAAGAACAGTTAAGGAGGAGGTCAAGTTCATCAGGAATAGTAAAGGGAATTAAAAGATACAGACAATGAAATAGCAGATGCCCTAAACTTACATTTTTCTGAGGTGTTTACAAGTGAGCAAGTGGATAACCTGCCAGAGGTAAACACAACTACTAAGGAGGTACTGAGGGATTTGGAAATTGTAGAGGGAGAAGTGCTGCTCAGATTAAATAAGATGAAATCAAACAAATCACCAGGCCCAGATAATATTTATCCTCGTGTTCTTAAGGAGGCTAGTGAGTACATATATAAACCCATGACACATATTTTTACAACAACAACAACAACATTTATTTATATAGCACATTTTCATACAAACAGTAGCTCAAAGTGCTTTACATATTAAAGAATAGAAAAATGAAAGACATAATTATAAAAAATAAATCAACATTAACATCGAATAAGAGTAAGGTTCAATGGCCAGGGGGGACAGAAAAAACAAAAAAAAACTCCAGACGGCTGGAGAAAAAATAAAATCTGTAGGGATTCCAGACCATGATACCGCCCAGTCCCCTCTGGGCATTCTACCTAACATAAATGAAACAGTCCTCTTTGGATTTAGGGTTCTCACGGAAGGGCTTGATGATGATGATGGTCACGTAGACTTCTTCCTTTTAATCCGTCCATCATTGTTGGAGCATCATGAAGCTTTGAGTAGGTTGAGGTGGCGCAGGCCACCACCACAAAGAAACCGGAAAAAGAAACAGAAAAGAGAGTAGGGGTCAGTACCGATTTTAGAGCCACCATGAATAGTTGTTATGATGAATTGAACATACAGAGTATCAGGATTAAGTTAAATTACGATTAAAATAAAGTTATAAAAGGCCATGTTAAAGTAATGTGTTTTCAGCAGTGTTTTAAAGTGCTCTACTGTATCAGCCTGGCGAATTCCTATTGGCAGGCTATTCCAGATTTTAGGTGCATAACAGCAGAAGGCCGCCTCACCACTTCTTTTAAGTTTTGTTCTTGGAATTCTAAGGAGACACTCATTTGAGGATCTGAGGTTACGATTTGGAATATAAGGTGTCAGACATTCCGATATATAAGATGGGGCGAGATTATTTAAGGCTTTATAAACCATAAGCAGAATTTTAAAGTCAATCCTGAATGACACAGGTAACCAGTGTAGTGACATCAAAACTGGTGTGATGTGTTCTGATTTTCTTTTCCTAGTTAGGATTCTAGCAGCTGCATTCTGCACTAGTTGCAAACGATTTATATCTTTTTTGGGTAGTCCTGAGAGGAGTGCGTTACAGTAATCTAGTCGACTGAAAACAAGCGCGTGAACTAATTTCTCAGCATCTTTCAGTGATAAAAGAGGTCTAACTTTACTTATGTTTCTTAAGTGAAAAAATGCTGTCCTAATGATCTGATTAATATGTGATTTAAAATTCAGATTACAGTCAACAATCACCCCTAAGCTTTTTACCTCCGTCTTGACTTTTAATCCTAATGTATCCAGTTTATTTCTAATAGCCTCATTGTATCCATTATTGCTGATCACTAAAATTTCAGTTTTTTCTTTATTTAACTTGAGAAAATTACTATTCATCCATTCTGAGATACTAGTCAGACATTCTGTTAGTGAATCAATAGAATCAGGGTCATCAGGAGCTATTGATAAGTACAGCTGTGTGTCATCAGCATAGCTGTGGTAGGTCACGTTGTGCCCTGAGATAATCAGACCTAACGGAAGCATGTAGATTGAGAATAACAGCGGACCCAGGATAGAGCCTTGTGGAACACCATATTGGATATCATGTGTCTTCGAGTTGTAATTCCCACAACTAACAAAATATTTTCTCCCTGTCAGGTAGGATTCAAACCAATTTAAGACACTGCCAGAGAGGCCCACCCATTGACTAAGGCGATTTCTAAGAATGTTGTGATCAATGGTGTCAAATGCAGCACTCAGATCTAAGAGGATGAGAACAGATAAATGGCCTCTGTCTGCATTTACCCGCAAATCATTTACTACTTTAA
>NW_024385135.1:0-14465 GCF_016835505.1 Polypterus senegalus
ACTGTCGGAGATTTAAAATACTACAGAAAAAATAAATAAATCGGGAAAAAAATCCTGCTGCCACTCAGCTCTGTAATCCTGGTTTCAAATTCAGGTTTGGGCACTGTTTGTGTGGCTTTTTATAAGATTTGCCAGTGCCTGTGGTTTTTCTGTGGGTGTTTCACTTCTATCTTATTCTAAAGACATGTATTTTAGGTTAATTTAGAATTTATTACTGAGTGTGGGAATGGCACCCCATCCGGGACTGGATCCTTCCTTGTGCCTAATGCTGAAAATAGCTCCTCTCACCCTGAACTCTTTAGAAGTCAAGGAATGAAAATGCAGCGAAAAAATATAAAATTTGATGTAAATAATAATTATTTATATTGCTTCAAAATCCATTTTCATATTTCAAATGAGGTTTATGGAGCAAAACCATCACCTTGCAGAAACTGGTTCAAGGAATGCAGCAGCTGTAAACGGCTTCCCCTCATAATAACATAGACAATTAGAGTAAGAAGAGACTCATGCTGAGAGCACATTTTTCAGTTGTAAGAGCCAAGTTCCTTGGAGGAGATAGACATAAAAAATGGGATGTTTTATTATGTTATCAGATCAGCTGTCATAGATACAATACAATATAACTTGTTTTTGTATAGAACTATTCACTGTTAAAATACAATATAGATGACATTTAATTACTACTTACAGAACGGGTATACATATAAATGCAGATTTAGGGAAAACACAAAAAACAAGGTAGAAGCGGGATTAAACATAAATTGAAACCCAAAAATATCTGTCCATTGATTAATTGATAAATTATTGCCAGTTGACAGAAAATGGAGTTTAAAAATTTAAAATGGAAAGTCAAAATTAAAGTCAGAGTCCTGAGACCCTGGCCACCTGCCCCATCCTGGATTTCTATAGTGGAGCCTGTACTGGGCGTCTAGACTGATCAATCTTCCAAACCAATTATTCCAAAGCTTCTTTCATTTGAAATGACTTTTATATATGAAGGATGGCAGCCTGGCAGTAGGGTAGCAGTACCCTTTGCACATCCAGATGCCAAGAAGATAAACAAAATAGAGAAGGGTTAGTAATGGTTTAAAAATATTGTGATACTTATTAATGAACAAATGACTAAAAACAGAAATGCAGTATGCACAGCAAATTTGGAACCTAGACAGCATGTTTTGACAAAAAGTGGGGTCTTCTTGATCAAAACATAACGGGGGCACCAACTAACATTTTTGGTTTTTTTTTCCAAATGGGGGAATTTGTATCCCGTTTTTTCCCAAAAAAAATATTGTAAGTTTTTTAAAAAAAAAATATGTGTTATTTCCCCTTTAAATGTATTTTGTAAGGGCCGGATACAAGCATAAATTTAAAGGGGGAAATAAATGAAAAATTTAAATGGATTGGGAAAAAATGTCAAACCAGCTCAGTATCTGTTACCAAAACCCCATTTCCTGTCTCACTGTCCTTATTGTACCCACATATTCAGCTCTAAGGAGTTCTTTTTCAAGGCTACTCATTGACGGGGACCTTCACCCCCCACCCTTTTTACTCCAAACAAAAAACAGGACCTTCATAAGAAATCCTGTTGTCCCAAAACTTACCACAATTGGGAAAGGGAAAAACAATCTAGCTTCTTAGCTACGGTAATAGCAATTAGACCAATACATTTTTTTAAGGGTTTTTATTTTAAAACTTGTATTTATTTGCATCATTACAAATAGAAAAACAAATATACAGAAAATAGGAAAGTAGTCCCAGCATCATTTTTTTCCCATTTTGTTATGTTACAGCCTTTTTTAAAATGGATTAAATTCTTTTTTTCCTTTTAAATTTTCCCACACAACCCCCCATAGTGACAATGAAAAAAAAAGTTTTTTGGAGTTTTGCAAATTTAAAAAATTTAAAAAAAATTGGGAAAAAGGCATAAAATGGGTTTCCCAACCTTTGCCATGAAGTAAAAATTGAGCCCCAGGTGCATCCTTTTTCCCCCTGATCACCCCTTTGAGATGTTTCTGCACCCAATTGAGTCCACCTGTGGTAAATTTCCAGTTTTGGGAATGTTTTGGGAAAGGCACACCCAGTCTATAAAAAGGTTCCCACAGTTGACAGTTCATGTGGAGCACAAACCAAGCATGAAGTAAAAGGAATTTTCTGTAGACCCCCAAAGAGGATTGTCCCAGTAGTGGGGATTGAAGCCTCATAAAGGGATAAAAACGTTTAAGCAATTGTGTCGGAAATAAAAATTGGTTTGAAGCAGACACTCCCCCTTTTTATTTTGACCCCCTCCTGGCCTTTTTCATTAACTTTTTAAAAAAACTTGACCCCTAATGACGTCGGTTAAATTTTATTGCTTTTTTTTTTTCCGCTACAGACTGAAAACGAAAAAGGTTCTTAGCAATTTCAGTGTCTGATGTCTAAAAAATATAAATATATATATATAATAACGCCGAAAAACAGAATGCACTATACGATGAAGAGTTAAAAAAAGGGCGCCTACCTTGGTTTCCCCGGCTCTTTCAATTAGTATTTCCCTTTTTGCATTTTTACCCATTATAATCGCCCCCCTTTTTTAAGTATTAGAATTAACCCTCATTTTTTTTCTTGAGATCACATTTAATAGCCTTAAATGTTTTCCTTGGTTTGATTTTAAAATTTAAAAAATGGAGTAGGCGGAAAATAAGGGTTTTTACCCCTGTACTTTCCCATGATATAGGTGACTTTGAGAAAGAAAAGGGGGAAACCCCTTAAATCAGTTTTTATTATTCGATCAAGTATTAAATATTTCATTTATTAGTACTTTACAATTTTTTGTGGAGAAACGAAAAGTTGAATTAGCTACAACGAAATGGGGGCCAATGGCAAAAATTAACAAAGGGGGTTTTTGCTTTTCAAATTCGGGAAAAAAAAGTCCCTGGGTTCGACCCCATTTAAAAGACCCCCCATAAAAATTAACAATAAAAAAAAAATGATCAAATTGAAATTTTAACCAATTTGAACTAAAAAAAATTTTTTGGGGAGATACTGTGGAAGGATGGCATAAGAGATCTTTTGGGAATCACCAAAATCCCCATAAAAATGCGATGTCTAATTGCATGGCAGCTCACATATTTACATTAATGCATTTCTATTAAATTTCCCCATTTGACATCCATAAACCCCCTCCATTGAATAAGGCAGTGGTTCTCAACCGGGGGGGGCCCAAATAACAAAAAAGGGAAGGAAGATGTAAAAAAGAAAACATCTTTTGGGAACCCAAAAAAAAATTAACTTAAACTAATTCTGATAATAGAAACAATAAATACTGTATAGAGTTGGGAAAATGTCGATAAAAGAAAGTGGGGTATAATCAAAATCATCTACATTTAAAAAAATGTTAAGGCGTTTTTAAAACTTTTAAAAAAAACTCTGGTTGCAAATACTTAAAGGTTGAAAACGCTGGAATAAGGTAAACAAAGCCACTGTGGTAGATCGGGGGAACCCCCCTCTCCAAACATTCAAAGGTGTCAATCCAGAGCACATCAGAGGGCTGAGAGACACGTTTAAAAATCAGTCCCCGGGCACGGAACACACACGGGGCACCCCAAGGTGAGCAGTGCACATTTTCAAGGTCGGCATTAAAGATTGAGTGCTGAGGAAACAAAAGCAGCGGATAAACAATCTGGACCGGTTAAAAAAACCCGGCTTTTAACAGCAGCATCCCCCCCGGTGAAACATCTTCAAGGCCCGGACGGGTGATCAGTAAAATTTTTTAGTCACAGCACAGTAATAAAAAAACATTTCCTAAAAACACATAGTTGTCCAGTCTGTATCATTCAAGCAATCTTCCAGTAATAGAGGCGCAACCCCAGTTACAAACACTTTTAACACTAAAAGAAAGAAACATTCCACCTTATCAATTTAATATTTAAAAATTTAAAAACCGCAAAACCCCGCCACCCAAAAACCCACAAAAACATTTGGGAAATCGTTACTCAAATTTTTTTTTTTGTTATAGACATAAAACAAGATGCACTTTCCATTTGATATATTTTTAAATAGTTTTCCCGCCTTGTTTCCGGTCCACGCTGGAATTTGTTTTTAAAAAAAAAAGAAAGAAAATCAGCCCTTTTTTGGGTCAAATTTTTTAAGGGGGGGGGGGGACCCGAAAACCCCACGTATGTTTTAGTTTTAAGGGTAAGGGCCCCATTGCCCCCACTACTATTTTCAGGGGGGATGGTATATAATGTATGTTTTTAAAAAATACATGTATGGAAAAAAAAGGGCGAAAACAATTATATATAGATGAAACTATATGAATACCTTCAGTGTTCAAAAACGTTGGGGAAAAAATGGATATTTAGGAGTATTTATAGTGAGGGTTTTGCCCCCCGTATTGCAAAAGCTCTTTTTTTGCAGCAAATGACCAAAAAATTCGGGGGGAAAGGATGTAAATTTTTTAAATTTTTTTTTGCCAATTAAACGAAACCCCATCATTTGTTAGATCATCTAAAAACCCTTTTATTTAATAAAAATTCTTTTGATTTTTTAACCCGGATGCCTTTGTTAGCCTACTTCAAACGGGGTTCTTGAACAAATAAAGGGGAAGTTTTGGCAGAGTACTGGGGATTGCCAGGGCGAGTTTTAAAGGGGGCCCCCCCCCGGGGGCCCTCTTGTTTAGTTAGATGAAGCCGGACCCACGGAAGCCCGGGGTATTGGGGTTTTTCCATGTGAAAAAAACTGAACCCCTCAGACATGCATACAAATAAATTGGCCATGACGGGTTTGGGGGCGGGGGCCCCGGCCCCTTAGACATGCGTTTTTATAATGTTTGGGGCCAACGGCCTAACATGGTAAAATGAGATTGCCATGACAGGCTTTGAACGGGGCACCGCCTCAGACATGCTTACTACGGATGAGGGAAGGAAACCCAAGCCTCAGACATGCGTAAAATGAGATTCGCCATGACAGGTTTTAAAGGGGGCACTGAACCTGGGAATGCTTACTAAAGGATGATGACGGGGCAATTGAAGCCTCAGACATGCGGAAAATGAATTGCGTAAAGGACAGGCTTTAAAGGGGGGAAACCAAGCCTCAAAACATCGTTTTTCATTGAGATGAGGGCCGGCTACTGAACCCTTTTAGACTTTGCTAAAATGAGATTGGGCCATGACAGGCTTTAAACGGGGAAACAAGCCTCAGACATGCGTTTTACGGGGGTGTAAAGGCAACTGAAGCCTCAGACATCGCTTTAAAATGAGATTGGCCATGACAGGCTTTAAAGGGGGGCCCCGGGGTTTCAAAACATCGCTTACCAAGGAGATGGGGGGGCACTGAAGCCTCAGACATCCATTACCGGGGATGAGGGCCTTTTGGCCATTGAACCCCGGGGAACAGGGTTTTTAGATTGGTTTTCATGGGGGGGTTTCGAGCAGACATGGTCACTGGTTACTGAATTTTTTAAACCCCGGCCCACACAAAAGGCATTGCCCTCTTAATTTTGAGATTTCCATCTAACCCCTTAACTTTTAGTTATATTTTGAAATTTCAATTAAATTTTAAAATTTCCCGTTGATATGGTTAAAAACTACAACCCGGTAGTTGCTGAGAATTAATTATTGTTCTTGTGGAGTTGATTTCCTTTGTTAAAACATAGTGTCAAAAAATATATTGTCATATATTAACTTTATATATATATGGGAAAAAATTGGGTAAATCGTTTAACCCTTTTTTTGGAAAAATTTTAAATTTTTTTCAAAACCGCGTCATATAGTATACATCTATACATATAATTTTTCGTCTTCATTAGGGGAATACAACAATGATACTCTCGTATCAATTTAAAAACCCTTTTAACGTGCATATGTCAAACAACATATTTCATCCCCCCTAAGAACAGTAGTAGTAGTTCAGTTGTGCAGGTTTCGTTAATTATCCGGATTAAAGGGGGCTCAGTGGTGTTGTCCCCAGGTTTGGGGGCGCTGATCCTCCTCTTGTGAAAGTTTTTTTTTATTCCTCCATTTAACAAGCTTGGGCGGATGGGGAAACAATTTGGGTATTTGAGGAAGGTTCCATCGAGCGGGGGGCACCTTTAAATTTTATTGTGTATGTAAAGAGTTTCACTGTAAAATGTAATAAACTTAAATTTGTGTGTTTGGAACCCAGGTGTCTTTCTGAATTTTTTATTGTAGAAAAATATAATACTGTCCATTATGCCTAAATGTGTCTTTTTGGGGTCTGGGTCGCTATATGGCACTTCCAACCTTTGGGGCAAATTTATTTTAAACAGTTTTCCCCAAACCCTTTTAAACATGCAGAACGACAGTGTGAACCTTAATTGTTGCGGCGGGATCTTCCTTTCAGTCAGTCATTGTCCTTTTTAGACTATTTCTGTTAAGTGCTGCTTGAGCTACCCTTTATAAAATACAACAGGTGGCCCTCACGTTTTGTTCTTAAATCGAATTGGGAAAAGCACACACAAGTCTCCCAAATTATTTATTGAAATGCCACCCTTTACAGGGGTCCCCCTTTTTGGGAAATCGAAATTTTTTCTTGTTCCCCCTTATTGGAATTTATAATTTCTCAGTGTCACATATTAAAACATTTTTCTTTCCCCTTTTCATTGAGATTCTGTTTTATATTCTGTATAAGGAAATTTTTAAAAATAAACTTGGGTTAAACTGACTATGAGACTTGTCATCTTCTTTAAAAAGATTTTCTCGATTTGATATTGACAATTAATTTAATTTGGTCAAAAAATCCAAAGGGTTTGAGTTAGCATGGACTGCACTGTTTTTTTTGGGGACATCGTGTCAGTAGAGAGCGGCCCGTTAACAAGATTCTGTCCCAAGTGACCCCGGCAACACTTTTTTTATTTCCTAAAACCAATGTGTTCAATTTTCTCATTAAAATATTTTGACAAAATGTCTTTTAGTGAGAAAAGATTATAAACAATTTCCTGTGTTCATTTCCCCTGGGAGATCTGTCGTTTGGTGAGTATAAAAAAAAGTAACAACACATATAATGTTATTTTGCATTGTTTATGATTAACAAAAATTTATCAATCTGAAATGTTCTACAAAACAGTCGATTTATTCCCCTTTTGAAGGTGTACATTGTGGGGGAAATTTTTTACATTTATTACTTTAACATGGCCTTTTATAACTTACTTTAATTTAAAACTGATACTCTGTATGTTCAATTCTTCATAATAACTATTCCAAATGGCTCCAAAATCCATACTGACCCCAACCCCCTTCTGTTTTTTCCGGTGGCCCGCGCCACCACCCCTACTGAAGGGGATCCCGATGCACCAACATTGATGGAATGAAAGCCAGAAGTTCGTTTACCATCATCATCAAAGGGCCTTTCCCTGAAAACCCCCCAAAAACAAAGAGGACTGTTTCCCTTTATGTTGGTGGGTTTCCCAGAGGGGGCTGGGCAGTCTCGTGGTCTGGAACCCCTACAGATTTTTTTTTTTTCCCAGCCTTTGGGTTTTTTTTTTTTTTTTTTTGTCCACCCCCCCGGACCTTACTTATTCTTTTGTTAATTAATGTTGACTTTGTTTATTTTTATTTGTCTTCTATTTTCCCATTTTATTTTGTTAAAACCTTTGAGCTAAATTTTTTTTGTATGAACATTTCTATATAAATAAATGTTGATTGATAGATTGAATGTATTCTCCATTGCATTTGCTCCCCAGTGTAACGGTGCCAGTGTAAACGGGGATGGCGGAAATTTTGGGTCCGCTCGGGGGACAAGGCACATTTCATCCTGATGTCCCGGCTCTTGTCATAAATATTCCCATCTTGTGCTTTTCGTTTCCCGCAAGTTTTATTATTATTGGACAAAGTAAAAGGAAATGTGTTTTTTTTTTTATGTCTAGAAAGGAAGGGCCCTAAAACCTTGAATGAAACTGAGTGTTGATGCTTTGGGGAACAAGACAGGTTAAGGAGCAAAAACATTTTAATGTGATATTGATCGGGGGGTTGTGTAATAAGATTTTAAGAATACAAACGGGAAAAACTTAGTCTTTAGTAATTCTTTTTTTACTAATTATTTACTCTGTTGTGCTGGTTCCGGGAAAATTTACTTATTTACCCCGGGGCCTTTGATAAGAAACCAAACTGGGGTGTTTTTCCAAAAACAAAATCAGGTGCTTTTTTAAAGTTTGGCCCAGATTTCTTATCCCCCTCCCCTTCTTCCAGTACTTGAGTGATTTTACGTTTACCTTTGGATGAATTTGCAAAAGTTTCTTTTAAAATTTTTTTCCTTTTTCCCCGTCCCCAAGGGCCCCTTTTAAAAATTTCAGGGGAAAAACTGTTGGGGCCTTTATTCTGTTTTTAAAAACAATTGTGATTAGTTATGCAGAACAAAGCTTTTTTCTCACATTGCTTTTTGGGAAAAAATAATACAAAAACGGGGAAAAGATCGGGGAAACACTTTTAAAGTAAAAAACGTTTTAAAAGAGGAAAATTTTTTGGATATACTGGGTAATGACCACGGGCTTTTGGATTTCTTTGCCCCCTGTGATATATTTGACCTGGGGTGAATAAACTGGGTTGTTACAATCGTTTCCCCCCCCCAAAAATGCCCCCCGATTTGTTACAGATTCCTTTGGGGGACTTCCCCCGAGGAAAAAAAAAGGGGCCCATGAAATCGTTCATAAAGTTAAAAAATATTTGTTAACTTTCAAACAAAATACTACTTAACGAAAAACAAAACCCCTTTTTTCAACATATGCAGCCCCCCAAATAGGATTTGAACCTTGGGGATTTTATAAAAATAACCAAACAACCCCTATTTCGGGTTTGAGCCAAAGCACTTCCCGCAGACTAGTTACTGACCAAAACGACTGCTGACTGGGGGGATATCAATGCGCAAAATTTCGGGTTTGCGTCCAAAATCCGTGGCGGGCATTTGAAGCAAGCCCGGTTTGATCTCCCGTGCCGATGGGGTTTTGACACAGTGCGGGCCTGAGTATCGGGCCCATCCTGGGCCGGGGCACAAATCTGGGGGAAAGGGTTTCAGAAACATTTCGTTTCTTTGAAGGTCCCAAATGAGCACAGTGGCCTCCATCATCCGTAAGGGAAGGGAAATTTGACACCACCAGGACTCTTTTCCCGAGCTGGGGGCCCTCTAAAATTGGCGATCGGGGAGAAAGGGGGCCTTTTGTTAAAAGGGGGGTGGGCCAAGAAAACCCCTGGTCACTCTGTAGAATCCAAGGGCCCCCTTGGGGGAAAGGAGAACCTTCCAGACGGGGCAACCATCTC
The DNA here is from genome assembly GCF_016835505.1 of Polypterus senegalus. Classification (NCBI taxonomy): domain Eukaryota; kingdom Metazoa; phylum Chordata; class Cladistia; order Polypteriformes; family Polypteridae; genus Polypterus; species Polypterus senegalus. The sequence goes on from NW_024385135.1 coordinate 9,249, forward strand.
TGCAGCAACCCCCCAATCAGGTTTTGGGGCAGAGTGGCCAGGCGGGGAAACCACTCCTTAGTTAAAAAGGGACATGGCAGGCCACCTGGAGTTTGCCAAAGGCACCTGAAGGACTTTCAGAATAGAAAAAAAATTTCTCGGGACTGATAAAAACCGCTCCAGGCGCTCTTGACATCAGATGGGCACGGTTCATCTTTCACAGGACAAAACCCAAGCACACACCCAAGATATCAAAGGGGGTTTGGAAACTCTGTGAATGTCCTTGAGTGGCCCACCAGACCCCAGACTTGAACCCGATTGATAATCTCGGGAGAGATCTTAAAGGGCGTCCCGGCCCCCCATCAACCCTGATGGAGCGAGAGGTGATAAAAGGGAATGGGCAAAACGGCCCAAGGAGGGGCTGAAGCGGGCATGTTTAAAAAAGATTGAGGCTGTAATTGCTCCCAAAAGGATCCAAAGTATTGGAAAGGCTGTGAATACTTATGTCATATGATTTCTCAGTTTTTTATTTTTTTAAAAGATTTTCAAAAAACCAAGTAAACTTTTTTTACGTTGTCATTATGGGGTTTGTGTGTTTTAAATTTTTAGAAAAATGAAATTTAATCCATTTTGGGAAAAAGGCTGTAACATAACAAAATGTGATCGCTGTGAGTACTTTCCAATGCACTGTTAAAAAAAAAAGTATCATACAAACTAGGGTGGGATTCGGGCAGTCCTCATTCATTTCTTTTTGCAACACCATGCAGATGACTATGACAAATTATATATTCTCAATCAAAAATGAAGATAAAAGATTTCTTTCAAAGAATAAACCCCAATGTGTTAAAACGGAAAAACCCTTGTGGTGCCCATGTTTTTTTTTTTACAGCAAGTGAGCTGAGCTCTTTAGAAATTGACAAAAAAGCAGCAATTGAGCAAAAAAGGGAGCTAAAGGGGTGGGTATTTTTGAAAAGGCATAATAAAAAACCCCAGCTCCTTTCCACACAAAACATCGACTTACTTGTTTCATCTCGAAACAGTGCAATTTTTTTGCAGTTTCTTAAAAATTGAAAATGTTCAGAATCATTTCCAAACTGGTTTTTTCCCCAAGGAATAAAAAAGCGCTTTCTAACTAAGCAAATTATTCTAAATCCTGCTTTGCCTTTCAGCGATCCCCAAATACCTCCCTATTCGTTTGCAAGTTTTAGGATGAAGGTCTCTTTTAAAATCTTCGCTAAAAAGGAGGAAACATGAAAATTTCCCAATATAATACCCCCACCCCCATTTCTTTTGTATAAACATGCCTCACCTTCGAAATTTAAATTAGGCAACAGAAAAGGAAAAATTAAATGGTCAAAAAATTTATCTGAATTTACAAATTAATTTAAAAAGCCTCCTCACTTGTATCATAAAAAGATGGTGTCAGTAATAAAATTAGAACTGATTGTTTTTGAATAAAAAAACATACAGGCTAATTTCATGGGGCAACTGTTTGGAAAATAAATTATTCAATAAAAAGGGGAAAATTCAAGACACAGTGGTGGGTAGGGTGAATAAAGTTTTAAAGACAGTTTTAGCCAATTTGTATTGACCCCTTCTTTGCCCCCTGCACACCCAACCTGGAAAGGGGTTTTCTTTGCCTCCCAAGGTTTCTTCCATTTTTCTTTCTTCTTAGAGTCAAAGGGTGGGCTGTCAAGGGCAGGCCCGTTAAAACCCCTTGGGTTCTTGTGTGATTTTTGGGGTATACAAAAAAATTTTTTTGTTGTGTTTTAACTTAGAATTACCCAAGCCACACAAAAACTGTAATCTCACCCCCCCCAAATCCCCCCCTTTTCCCTTCTCTTTTTTTTTGTAAAATGCGATCAGCACAAGCTGTAAGCAGCGTTCTGTCCCATTCAACGTTTATTGAGCTTAGCTCCCCCAGCTAAACCAAAAGGTTTTATCACATGTGGGCGCCTAGTTTTTTGGGGTAAATAATATTATATGTTATTTGGAATACAAGCTTTTCCCGTGTGAATGTAAGTGTATAATGTGTGAAGACTTTGCCCAAATTCAAAAAACAGGGGCACTTTTATTCATTAATAAAGCGTTTCATGTTGGGTCGTGATTAAAAACTAAAAACCAGTTTCAATTGACAGGAAGCTGATACTTGTTCTTGAATGGCACAGGGAAGAACTGCTACCTTAAAACCCCAAAAGGGACCGGGTTTTGATCTCGGGCTCTGAGTATTGAGCTGCTGCTTTATTTTATTTTTAAAATATAATAAAAAAATACATTTCATTTGAGTCTGTAACATTGGGTTTTTTTTATTATTCATTTTTATTAAATTCTGTTTTAAATAAACCCTCTGGCGATAGCATTTATCTCCATTTTTTTCCAAGAAAACCCGCGGGTGATGCCTGCTCAAACTATTTGTTGGGCAATCAAAGAACAATGTCCTGTGACTGCTTCAGACTACCAAGGGGATTTTCCTTTGACCAAAAACACCTGTGCGCGTGAAAAAAGGGTTTTCGGATTTCGGGAACCAACGTTTTTTTGAGAACTGTGTTTTTATTCAACCCAAGGGGGAAAAATTTCCCACTGTGGGGCAGGCTATGGGCCCTTTCGAACAAAGACAGAACCGTGAAAATTTTCCCCCCGCTTTTCCCCGGCTTGGGCCCGCTTTTTGCAACCCGGCCCAAAAAAGAAAATGGGACTTAACCTGCAGCTAAAATTTTTCACACAAGCAATTTGGGTAGTGTGTTTAGATCTGGGCCCAACAATGGTGCAGTGGTGTGAAAAATATTTGCCCCTTCCCGATTTTTTTTCTTTTGCATGTTTGTCCCCCAAAAAGTTTCTGATCATAAGCCAACCATTAGTCAAATATAACAAGAAACACAAAATGCGTTTTTGGGTTTTTTTATTTGGGGAAAAAAAAACCCAAACCAAACCCCCTTTTAAAAAAGAATTGCCCCTGAACCTTAAAAACTGGTTGGGCCCATTCCCAAAACTGAAATCGTTGCGATAACTTGCAATGAGTTTTTTACAGCCCAGAGGAATTTTGGCCCTATTTTTGGAATTTGTAATTCATTTTATTTGGGGGTTTTCTAGCATGCGTTTTTTAAGGTCATGCCATAGCATCTCAATTGTTCAGGTGGACTTTATGGCCACCCCAAAGTCTTCATTTTTTTTTCTTCGCCATTCAGGGTGGATTTGCTGGTGTGTTTTTTTTGCCCTTTACCTTTTTAAAGATGCCACGAGTTGGAACAGATGGGGACATTCTCCTTCAGGTTTTTTGGTGGAAGTAAAATTTCATGGCCATCTATCAGGCCCTTGGTCCTGAAGGGAAAAAACAACCCCAGCCCATCACACTACCACCACCATATTTTACTGTTGATAGATGTTTTTTTTTCAAAATGCTGTTTTCCTTTTACCCGATTCGGGACATTTCCCTTAAAAAAAGTTCAATTTTTGTCTTAAAAACCACAAGGTATTTTAAAAGTCTTGGAATCATTGGAAGTTTCTTGAAAATTGAGCGAGCCCTAATGCTTTTGCTTAAGTGGTTTGCCTTGTGCCATCAGGCCCTTTTTTTCCCCAGTCTTTTTCTTATGGTGGAGTCGTGAACACGGACCTTAATTGGGGTAGGCCTGCAGTTTTTTAGATTTTTTTGGGGTTTTTTTCCCCGGTGAGCTCCCCCTGGCTTTTGGGGGAAATTTGGCGGGGCCCCCGGGGAAGGTTCACCACTGTTCCATTTTTTTGCCATTTGTGGATTGGTTCATTGGTTGGGTCCCAAAGCTGTAGAAAGGGCTTTTAACCTTTCCAGAGTAGATCTCAATTACTTTTTCTCATTTGTTCCTGAATTTTTTGATCTTGGCATGATGTCTAGTTTTTAGGTCTTTTTTCTTTTTTCAGGCAGTCCTATTTAATTGTTTCTTGTTAAAAGAGGTGGGAAATCAGGCCGGGGGTGGGTTGGGTGTGATACACCACGTTAGTTATTTTTTAAAAAGGGCATTTTTTTTCCCCGGGCCATGAGGTTTGGTTTTTTTTCCCTCCTAAATAATTAAAACCATCTTTTAAAAAACTGATTTGTTTTACGTGTTATATTTGACTAATGGTTTGTGTTTGTTATAAAATTTTGTGAAAACAAAAAAGAAAAGAAATCGGGAAAGGGGGATGAACCCGAATTAAAAAAGAAGAACCCTTTTGATTTCAGTCTGTAACACCCGTTGTAAAGTTTTAATCTGAAAAAGAATGCAGAAGGGAAACCAGACACAAAAGCGGTGTCTGTCTTCTTAGCATCTTTTTTACTTTAATAGTGTTCAGTTTGGTTTAAATTTTTGAATGTTTTCCCCTTGGGGGTCAGTAGTTGTACAGTAGAATAATTTCAGATATTAACATTTAAAAAAACAAAAAAGGAATCACCTTTAAAACAACTTGAAAGGGTGTTACATACGCCTACAGTCCCTTTTGTGGTAAAGGGCCTTATGGAATTAAACTTAACTTTTTTTATTTTGGAGGAATTAGATTGGTTAGGATTAGAAGCTTTATTGGGCTGAATGGGCCCGTTTTGCTTTAAATTTTTTTTTTGTTTCTGTTACCAAAAACATCAGTTTTCACTTCCCCGAATTACTGTTTTCAAAAATGGGTATTTAAAAATGGCCCCTTTTAAAGAATATCAGTTTTGGGACAAAATTGATTACTTATCTGTATGTGTTGTACCTTTTTTTGGGTTGAAAATTTTTTCGGTTAGTTTGTTTTTTCACTTTTTTGCAAATTTTTTTTCTGTTTATTTTTTTACCATTGAGCGGCACAAATTTTTTTTAATTCACTATTATAATACTATTATTATAAACACATTTTTGTTTATTTTTTCCATCTTTTTTTTAAATATTTTATAATTTTTTTAATATTTTATTGTATTTTAATATTATTTTTTTTTTTTTATTTTTGTGTTTAAAAAAAACTTATGAATGATTTGAAATCCGTTTTTTAGTTCCTTCTGCCTTCCAGTTGAAAACATCCCACACATGATATACTGTTCAACTATCCGAAAACAGTTTTTTTTGGTTTTTAAACCGAAAAAAATCATTTTTTTGCCCATTTTTTTAACAATATTTCCCATATTGTACGGGAAAATTTCACCCTATGATAAATATAAAACAATAGGTGTCTATAGAAAAATGATAAGAAAAACAGAAGTTATGTATTCCCCCATCCCAACCCCCAGATTTTAAAATCCCTAAAAGGGATTCAAGGTAG
>NW_024385136.1:0-7842 GCF_016835505.1 Polypterus senegalus
CCCCTAGAGCAGTGATGGCGAACCATTTAGAAACCAAGTGCCCAAACTGCAATCCAAATCCCACTTTTTTAAAAGGGCCAACATGGAATTTAACCGAAAAACCCCAAACTGAACACCAGCAACCCAAAGGGCGGTGGGGGTTTTTTGGGGGCCCGGGGCCCCTCTGGCCCCGTGATTCAGGGGTGAGGTGTGCAGAGGGGGGAACCTAAAAATCCCTGGGGAAGAGTGGAGAAAATTGGCGGAATCAGTGCTCTGTCTCTACTACGAGTTTTTAATTTAAAAAAAGCCCCCAAACATTCAATTTTGTCAAAAAAAAAAAAATAATGGATTTTTAATGATACAAACAACTTTTTGTTGAAAGGTAAAATTTTTATTGGTTTGTTTTGAACAAAAGTGCTTTTTTGTTTATGCATTGATAATTTGTCAAACCCTTTGGCTCATTTTGAAAGCTTGAGAGAAACACACAGCACTCGGTCATCTTAGTCTTTTCTGGGTCAGATTTGTTTTTTCAAAAAAAACAGCCTGTATGTTTTCCCAAAAAAAGTGGGAAAGTTAACCTTTCATTGACTTAAGATTATTTTAGAGAATTACATTTTAAGGGATTTTTTTCATAACTAACTGTGCTGTCCTTTGTCACCCCTTGATCCCCCCGGTTTCCGGGGTTTTCCCTAAAAGCCCCCGCCCCCAAAGCCCCCTTTTTCCATTGTGGATCAGGGTATTGAAACCTCTGGCAAAATTACGAGGGGAACTCCTCACCCGGCTTGGGGACTCCCCGCATCCGCTCGGAAACCCCGCCCCGGCCACTCCCATAACCCCCTTTGGTGGGAATTATCTGTTAAACGTTTTAAATTGACCTGACCGCTATCCACACCCCCCACTCACAGAATCACAGGCTCAAAGGCTGCAGTCCGGCGCACCCTCAAGCAGCATGTGCCGCCGCCTTACCCCAGACAGGAGAGAAGCGCTCCCATTGGGCTGCTGGGCAGAGGGCGGTGATGTGAAACGTCCTCCGCGCCGTGAAGAGGGGAGGGTGAGAGGAGCAGCCTTTCCCCATTCCTCTGGCTTTATAGACGAACTCTGTGCTCAGGCGACGCTGCGTGCCCACTGAGAGGGCTCTGAGGTGCCCCTGGCCGGATGCCATGGTTCGCCACCACTGCCCTAGAGGTTCTTCTCAGGGATGCTGTACCACCCCGGGCCAAGAGGTGGTGCTGCCACTAGCGGTCTCATCTTTACTCCTCCACCATACAAGGAACTGCCCAGTGAGGGCACGACTTAACCCCTTCCAGTACCTCCAGCTATTAAAACATTTGGAAGGGAGCGCATGTCTGACCAGAATGACAACAACAAAGGTGCTCCATTACTTTCCGAAGGCAGACAAAAAAAAAAAGCCACTTTATTCTTGTGGCAAAAGTTGTTTCCTTTTTATCATGAATTTGTTCATCTTTGGACAGGGAATTAAATGGGGATGGCCAGATTGTCGTCCCAAAAATTATCTTCCTTTGATCTCTCGGTTGACCAATATACATACTGAAAAAAAATACTTTTGTGTATGGAAGTCCATGTGTTACAGTGAACATGAAATTGAGATAAAAGGAAGGCTTCAAACATAGTAAATCCTAATTTCCTTCTTTGTTCTGATTTGCATAGTTTTGCACTGTAGTGTATTTTGCCAAATTTTGCTTTTATTCTTAAAATGCTGTAAGAAAACTTTAATAACATCACTAAAATTTGATATATGTAGTAGAAAGGCTTTATTTTAAACCTGAGTCAAATGTTTGGTTACAGTCTTTCACCGTGCTGAGGAAAGAACAGTTGTCAAACATTAAATTAAGAAGTCATTTGGGATAAAATTTGCAGTTTCATGCTTATAAGCTTACTAGCTTATGTGGTATTATCAGTTAGTAAAACAGTTCAATTTGTTTAAAAAAAAAAAGTAAAATTAGTGAAATGCATAAAACATGTGAACATATCACAGATGGTAGCAAACCTTTTAGTGATCGTGACGAAACAGTGTGCACTTAGTGACACAAGGGAAACACTTTTATCTCACACTTAATAGAGGCTTTATTGTGTTTTGTCTTCATCTGCTTTCTTGCTAAGCTTGCATGTTCTCCTTGTGTTCACATATTGCTCTCCCAATGCAGGTGGGTGACTAGAATTCCCTGGAAAATGTAAGTATGTCTTGAGATAGATAAGCATCTCTTTCAGGGTTGGTTGCTACCTTGATTATATTGCTGTAGGAGTAAGTTCAGGTTCCTAGAAACACTGGCCTGTTGTATTATGTCAGTCTGTCATTTTCTAACCTGCTTAGTTCTGAACAGGGTCACAAGTGGCATAGGGCAAGGCAGGAACAATCCCTGGACAGGGCACCAATCCATTGCAGGGTGAACACACAAACAAACAGCCCTCAGCCACACACTAGGGTCAATGTAGAATCACCAGTCCAGCTAACCTGCATGCCTTTGGATAGTGGGAAGAAACCGGAGCATCCACAGTATAGAAATAAATGGCTGGACATTGCAAATCAACACTACAGGTTCCCATGTCTTATATTGCTATACAAAACTGAATTATTAAACAGAAATTTGTGGAAATAGCTTATGTATTCTAGCACATAAAAGCCTTCTTTGTGGACAGATTAGCAGCTTCATTAAAAATCAAAGAGTCTACTGTGGCCTAAAGCAGAGGAACACGTTAAATGTTAGAGAGTAAACTTATGAGACAAGGGATGAAAACAACTGAGCAGAATTATGAGAAGAAATGAGTCAGAACCTGAGGAGAGAGGCATGTATTGTACTAATTTTTTTCAGTCGGCTCATGGTTACTCCTAACAGACTCCCATCTTGTTTTGCCTCTCTACCTGCATTCCTATTTTCCTTAATAAAACACAATGGAATTGGGAACAAAGCCTAAGTGGATTCTTGAAATGGCAAAAACCTACAAGTTGGGAAAAAAAGAAAGAGATACTCTAACCAGTTACCACTATAGCGCATCACAGAACCTGTTACCAAAAAGTATACCGTCTGTAAGGTACCCTTGGCACCAATTGAATAGGGGCTGTGAATTGACTACATGCCTGCCTCTTAAACATATGGTTAGACTGTGGATAGTTGCTGGAGTCTCTGGGCACAAGTTGGGAGGTCAACAGTCAACTAGGTAAACGTGACAGTCAGTTTGGGGAGAAAGCTTTTGTGTTAAGGTTCCTGTTGGTAAAGTTTATGTAGAGTCATCTTTCATTTTCGTTTGCACCATTTACCTATCAATAACCTGAAATCTATCTCAGAACATTGATAGGAACAGTTATATGCTATACCTCAAACTTGATTGACTGCAGGACAGGTCGAAACATCAACCTGTCAGCCACTTTATGGGAGGCAATTGGCAATGAAAGAGCATAGCTGTATTTAAAATTCAGGATTTTCAAAACCTCTAAGTGCCACAATGTCCTTTAGCTACTCCTGCGGGAACCTGTTGGGGGTTCAGAAACCCAAAATAAAGATTCAGCTTCACCTCTGATGGCCAAGTCATTTGATTCCAAAATAATTTGGTGCAGCCAGCAGCAGCCCTGACAGTGCAGATGATCAATCAAGGCTCTGGAGCTGGAGAGCTTACGCTATTTTGTCATCACTGATTGATTGCGAGGAAAAAAACTGTTAGAAGAGTGCAGAGAGGAAAAAGGACGGGAGTATGGCCTAAAAACCCCAGCCTCATGAGTAGTGGGGGCAATTGCTAAGGCTGTGTCTTTAAACAGTTGAGTGGAGTCTGTCACAGGCACTATATAAAATGCAAGCAGCGAGAGGAAGAGGAACAGCTCAAGGCAAGAAAGCAGTGCTTTAATCTGGGAAACTCCCCATAGGGTTGATTTGGGAATGGCAGGGAGCTGTGACCCAGGTATAACTTTCCCTTGGTCCCTCTAAACCTTTCCTGGAAGGATGGCAACCAAAATTTATTTTTAGATTTGTCAACCATGAACTTAAGTCTGCTGTGGATAAAGCAGGAAGTCAATTCTATTTTAGAGCATCTTTCACCCACATCATCCTTCATCCGATTCCCGCAAGGAAGGCAGCAGGGGAAAAAAAAACCATGAGAAGGAGTGGCGAAGAACTGAAGAAAGAGAGTCAAACTGGAGGAAGAAGGAGAGGAGGAAGAGATGAGGAAAAGGGTTTAAACAGATAGAGATAATGGCAAGCAGGAAAGAGTTGGAAAGGGGGTAGGGAGGAGGAGGAGGAGGGGAAATGTCTTCTAATGATACAGCCACTACCCCTTCAAAAACCTCACATTTTTTCCCGGCACAAAGGGAAGTCACCAAAAGGGATATCAGAAAAAAGTCACTGGGCAAACCATATCCTGCAAAAAGGACATCAATGATTATACTGGGGAGGCATTAGGCCCAAAAAGTAGTGCCCTCCAAAAAGGGGGACCAGGTCAGCTCTCTATCAGGGCATATCAGGGGAAACAATGACAATGACACCAGACGGCAGGCCTCCAGTGGGCAATACATAGTCACTGGGGAGGCACCATAAGGGGGCCGGGCATAAAAAATTTAATATCATGACAAAATTGATTTATTTCAGTAATTCCCTTCAAAAAATGAAACTTGTATATTAGATTCATTCTTACAAAAGACTGATGTATTTTTTTTTTTTTTTTTTTTGGATTATAACAATAAAAAAGCCCCAAATTCAGTATCTGGAAAAAAATTTAAAATTAAGACCAATGAAAAAATTTTTTTTTAGAAATGTTGGCCAACTAAAGGTATGAACATGAAAAGTATGAGATGTACAGACTCAATATTTAGTTGGGGCCCCCTTTGGCCTGGATTACTGGAAAGGGTGGGTTAAAGTCGACAGTCTGGGCCCTGGGTATTATGAGGGCCCCTGTTCCTCTGATCTGACCCTTAAATTTTTTAGTTTTTTGGGGCCTATGCATCTTCCTTTCAATACCACAAGATTTTCAATGGGGGTTAGGTAAAAAAGGGGTTTTGGCCAATAAAAACGGATACCTGGTCCCTAAACCAGGTACTGGAGTTTTGGCCCTTTTTTAGGTGGGTCCTGTTGGAAAATGAAAGCTGCATCACATAAACTTCCCAGCGGGAGGAAGCATGGGCCAAAAATTCCTGGTAGCGGCCCTTTTTACCGGGCCCAAAAACCAAGGGCCAACACCAGCAGATGACTGGGGAAAAAAATCACCGCTATGGAAAATTTACACTGGGCCCCCCGAATTCTGTGCCTCTCCCCCTTCCTCCAGACTTTGGGACCGTTTCCAAAAAAAAGCAAAATTTTTCACAGAGAACATAACTTTGGGCCACACAGCAGCAGTCCGGGAGCGCTTCTGATGCTGTCTCTTGTTCAAGAGTGGCTTGAACAAGGAATGTACCCGAAACCCAGGTCTTACATACGTCTGTGCGTGGTGGTTCTTGAAGCACTGACTCCAGCTGCAGTCCACTTTTGTGAATCCCCCCAATTTTTGAATGGGTTTTGTTTCACAACCTTCCAGGTGGTTATCCCTATTGCTGGTAATTTTTCTACCACATCTTGTCCTTTTCTCTCTATTAATGGTTTTGGACACAGAGCTCTGTGAACAGCCAGCCTCTTTTAATGACTTTTGTGCTTGCCCCCCTTAGCAAGGTGTCAATGGTCGTCTTTTGGACAACTGTCAAGTCAGCAGTCTTCCCCATGATTGTGTAGCCACAGAACTAGACTGAGAGACCTTTTTAAAGGCTTTTGCAGGTGTTTGGAGTTAATTAGCTGATTAGAGTGTGGCACCAGGTGCTTCAATATTGAACCTTTCACAATATTCTAATTTTCCAAGATACTGAATTTGGGACTTTCATTAGTTGTCAGTTATAATCATCAAAATTAAAAGAAATAAACATTTGAAATACATCAGTCTGGGGTGTAATGAATGAATCTAATATAAGTTTCACTTTTGAATGGAATTATTGAAATAACTTAACTTTGTCATGATATTCTAATTTCATGACCGGTACCTTATAATGAATAGGACACATCTTTTAAAAAATCTTAAGTAGGTTTAAAAAAAAATAGCAAAATAGAGCTAAATACAGATCTTTGGATAAAGGAGAATAAGAAGAACATTAAATCCCTAGAAATTAGTCTAATTGAACAGTAAAAGAAATGAATAAGATCTTTTTGTTCTACAAAGGCTCTTTCACACTGTCGTAATTCTGTACTTTAATGGGCAACTTCCATGTAAAAATCCCATTCAAGGCTAAGCTGCTTTAATCAGCAATTATTGCAAGGGAGTTGTTTCTGACACTTTGGGCCCGTGGACAGTTAGCAAGAAATCTTAATAGCCATATTTCAGAACTCACATCTACTCAAAACAGGTTCAGCACCAGTGGATTATTAAATGTCATTGAGACTTGCTGCTACAAGTAAAATCAGATAAGCGGTTAGCATGTTTTAAGCAGGCAATGTCTGGCTATTTATTCTTACAGACTGACTGAACATACCAAATCTGCCTGCTTAAAACAAAAAGTCACAACACTAAGCTTTTGCTCACTAGATTCTCTATTGTATTCTTGCTGTAATTTGACTTTTCATTGGTGGGCAGTTTGCCTTAAGGTTTATAAATCATATATATTAGGTTGTGAAAATTCACATACGGTGTTTTTCTGACTTACTAATTACTTGTATACAGTTATTTTGCTTAGTAAAGATAGCATATGGGCCAGTGATGATGTTCATAATTGATGGGTACTCACTATAAAGAAAAAATTTTCCCCTTAAATAAACAAAATATGATACAAAATACAAAACATAAAATATGCAGTGGCAGACACATCCCTAAATTAAAGTAATTAATTAAAGGTGTGACAGCATCAATCGCGGAGTGGTGGCTCTGTAGCTAAAGATCTGTGCAGGGTATCTGAAGGCTATTTCAAATCTTGTTATTACTAGAAGGGGTTCTTGAGCAAGGCCCTTAACCGAAAATTGTTCAATGGCACTGACCCTGCACTCTGATCCACATGCAAAAGACAATTTCTCCTTGGGATTAAAAAGCAGGCATGTCAAACTCACTACCATTGGTGAGCTGCTTCACTGCCATTACGATCCCGCAGGGCAGACTGTAACAAATACTATTATACTATTATACAAAGTTACGAGTTTCTTTCCAATACTGGAAACCACTTCAATCTTCAGCTGTAGTCTGCACTAACCGTTAATTACAATACTAGCACAAAAATTTCATAAAATAGAGCAAATAAAAATGAAAATTAGCTATTACTATTCTGATGGTCAGTTCTGCAGGCTGTGCAGCCTAGCACTTCAGTTGGACATCGTGGCTCATTAACTTTGGTCAGGCTGGAGGGTGGGGGCTGGGGGAGTTGTCATGCCTAGGGTATCAAAGAGCCGACACCGCAGCCGCAACCATACTAGCAGATGACGTTCCGGACCGTAATGCCATGGGAAAATGTGCTTTGTCAGAAGGGGAAATAAGAAAAGTCAATAAAATACTAAAGATGCAGAATGATTCAATCAAACATAGTAACATTTTACGTTAGTGCCAACAGGATCTGTCATGGGTCCGCGCATGTTACCCTGCCTTGTAAAATATATCAAATCAAGTGCACATCAGGACCAGATTGCAGGTCCTACTATAAGGCACCACCCTTCCTTGCTCCCCCTTCCTGGGACAACGGTGTACCATATTTCATATGAAAGGTTATCTATCGACTAGGGTTGACAAAATAAAATGTCATAATGTTCAAACTTTTTTGCCTAGAAGTTAAAAAATAACTCAGTCTGGTCAATTTTCTATCCTGCTTATCTGTTTTAAATTATGATGGGGTGCCACACCGATAACACAAGGGAAAAC
>NW_024385137.1:0-9480 GCF_016835505.1 Polypterus senegalus
GAGGTTTTCATTTGGGACTAAGATCCCTATGCAATATATCAATACTATATTTTTTAGTTGGTTAGATCTGATAGATTTATTTCTATTTCCTCTATATATAATCAACTACAAAACTGTACAATGTATAAATGCCCTCAATCTAACTCAATTAATTAAATCAATGAATCAATCCATTCTTGAGTAGCTTTGGACCCTCTTTAATCATCACAAGAATTCTTGATCAGTAGTAACTACTCTAAGCATTTGACTAATGGTATAGCATGAAGTACCTATTTTTATTGAGAGAACTTTGAGTTCCACTTTTTCACTTAGATGATGTGAATTTATGACAAGCTCTAACTCTTAACACTTTATGGTTTGTTGACATTTGACCAAAAGATCACAATACTGTCAACTATGTTCATTGTATTATTCTTAAGTTTATCCCATTGTTTCTCAGATACCCTTCATTTAGTTAATGCCTGATATTGCTGGATCCCGCTCAATATGTCATTAACAGCTCTGTAAAACAAAAGGAAAGTGTAGGCACTTTTCACTAACTGATGGATAATGATAGACAATGCACAGAGAGAATCCTGGATTAAGAAAAAAAATGAAGGCTTCTTTCATATTTCAGTAGTTACTGTAGATGGAAATGTCAATATGGTACAGTGGGAAGTCATTTTAAGGAGTAATGTTTGCCTCCACTGACAGAAATTTCAGGATAACAAATAAATAGGTTGTATTTTTTCAAAATTCACCAAATAACATTTTACATTATCAGAATAGTGAAGCAACTTGTTTAGCCTCATCAATAGCACAAAAATGACAAACTGTACAGTTTCATTTCCTTTTTTTTAAATTGTAAAACAAAGCATAAGTAATGACTGATCCAATTAAAAGAATTTTTTTTTTATATAAATCAGTAGTATTTAGGCTGTTTCAAACAAAAGCACCAATCGCTAAAGGAAAAGAATCAGCAGACCACTTATAGCCTATAGTCCTTTGTTAGCATACCAGCACATGCAAAAAAGAATTTCAGTGTACTACACATTGCAATTAGTGCATTTATTTTACTAAAGACGTGTTTAAAAACAGTAAAATGTTAATCCGGTGATGCTGGATTTGTTTTTCAAAGTCCTGGATTTCAACCAGTGGTCCATAAGAACTCCTCAGCCATGGAGACAGAATAAGAATAGGGTTCTTGACAGCACTGATAGAGCAGAAATGCCACATACAGTATCATCATCCACATAGAATTAGAGGATTACAATGCAGAGGCTCTTCAGCCTGATGTTAAGGTGAATTCAAAAGAGAGACCTGACCTAGATAACTGATAAAGGGTGGACTGAAGAGCGACTGAGTTTGAAGAACTGTTGAGTGGGACAAAGAAGGGTCAATCACAACAGACAAACATGAGTTAAGAAGAAAGGGACAGCAGTAAAATAAATGTTGTGATCCTGGGATAGATTTAAACCTGAATATTTGTGGATCTAACTTTGTTATAGCTACAACAATACACTTTTATAATGCCTCATTGTGTCAACTCTCTATCATGAGCCTGTTTGTGTTTGAATGATTTTTGTTTGATATAATTTTTCTTGAGCTGTATAAATGCTAAATTTCCAGCTTGGGACAAATGCAGTAATAAAAATCAATTATATTACATTTGTATAGAACTTTCTAACCTACTCACTAACCTAGCCATTTCAATCACCACCACCACCACCATCACTTGGATGATGCGACAGCAGACTTAATTGCAAAATATACTAACCAGCTATTAGCTATTAAGTGTTGAAAGGGTGACAGAGATAGTTATTCAAATTATGGACACAAGATGATTAGGGGCAAGAATGACCAGGTTGTGATGAACAATTTAGCCAGGGCATTGGGAAACATCCTATTTTTTAAAGGTTTTACATCTCATTTGAAGGACGGCTCAGTGTCCCCATCACTTAATTCGGTCATTCGGATCGACACACAGACTACACACACAGAGTAAGCCCCCAATGCCCTCATCAATATTTCTTTCGGCAGCAAACCAAACTTTTTCTAGATGATCTTCCATCCAAGTATTCGCCATACTATCTATCTAGTAGCATTAATCTCAGGTATTAAATAAGTAGCTACTGTAGGTAAGTAGATAACAGGCTGACATATCATAAAAGTAACTCTACCCTGAATTGAGGTCTGTCACCTTATGGACCAGACTTTGGGAACCACTGATATAAGTTTCAACCTATTTTGCTGAAGCAAATGTTTTCCAAACATTAGCCAGCCTGATAACTATCTAAATTAATCAATTTAAAGAAACTATCATCAGAGCAATTAATCATCTGTTGGTTAATTTAGTCCATTTGTTCAGGTGTTATAAAGACATTTTGTGACTCTTTGAACTGAGTGGCATTTCTGACTTAGCCCAGGTGCATAATTGTTTGGTCTGAATGGTCTCTCTGATACCTCTTTTATCAAAGTTTACTGTCAGCTTTTAAAGACAAACTTATAAAATGAAACAACATGCAATGCAATTTAACATTGGATTACAAACCTAACGACAGGCTATGCTGGACCAAAAGTAGATTACGTGAAACAGAACATGTGTCAAATCAAAAATGGGACCAAATTCCTGAATATTGTTTAAAGTAACCAGTGATGTGAAGAACAAATCAGCAAGGTCTTTCCAAGGACTTTATTAACACTCACTTCTGTTTCTGTTTCAAGTTGTGTACATACTACAATTTAATTCTTACTTGCATGTCTTCTAAATATAGTGACAGAAAGACAATACAATAAAAACATTCTTCAGAGGTATACAGAGATACAACATATGTACAATTATATACTATCAGTGAGGATAAAATACCCTGAATATAAAAGCTCTTGCTGTTCTTATGCTCACAGCTGCACCACTGGTGCAGAGAACTTGTTCACAAAAATGCAGCAACATCTATTAGGTTAATCTGTCAATTCTGGGCACCCTAACTTCAGAATTTATTTACAAACGACATTTCCTTGGAATAACAATTACGTACCTGTGTCAGTCAATGTGCTTCTCATGTGTTTAAACCAAATGAGGTTGAATGTTTCAACAGAACACTTGCTCCATCTCCCTAACATTTACTCTTAAAATCATAAGATAAGAACATTACTAGTTGTAAATTGACCGTAACATGTTTATTATCTCAAAGACTTTCAGATTTGCTAGTACAGAACACCAGTAATTTTTACAAATGTGTGCTTTTGATGTTTTGAATGATGACAGTCAACATTACCAGTGAGCTTAATTTACATGACAGAAATCTAAATGACAAAAAGTGTAATGGCCAACTAATATATACAACCTTTAGAAACCCCCTATTACAATTGTAGTGACCCCTGTATTCAAATGGTGGGTTGGGGTACCTTTTTTTTTATACATTTTCATACATTTTAGATATCTTAAAAGCCTTATAAGATATGTTTAAAATTATTAGATATCTAAAAGAAATATATTTCTAGACACTTTAAGTGCATTTTCAGATAGCTAAAATTAATTTCCTGATGTCTTAAAATTGGCCTCTGATCCATTTCATATATCTTACAATATACTTTAAGGTATCAACTCTCTATTTCAGGAAATTCTAAATACATTATAAAAGATCTTTACAAAAACAACAAGTTATTTAAGGATTATTGTTTTCAAAAATATGGTTAAACACATCTCTAAAGCATTTCACAGTAACTTCTTATTCGTTTTGAGATACCCTCTAAATAATTTCCTGTGATTTTTAGATTTCTTAAATGAATTTCAGATATATTAAAGTGCATATAGTCAATATGAGATATCTTTTTGAGATATCTAAAATGTATTTTATTTGTCATAAAATCTGTTTTACAATATCTTGAAATGAGCTTCAACTAACTGAAAAGATGAACTGCATTTTGATGCACTTTGAAATTCTCTTGATGTTAATTTCGTTTGCCATACTATTTATCACTCTTCAAACCTAATGCTGGTCAGCATCTCTTGAACTGCTTTCACATGTTTACTTATTTTCAAGAAAGAAAACAAGAGATATTATTTTTAATGAGTGTCATAAATCTTGTATAAAATTTTGTTTAAAGTGTTTTATAAAGTTTGTTAGATTACCTGCCTTATCAGACTTTGTCATTTTAATTGCTGGTTGCATCCAATCTGATGATCAATCTGTTTCTAACAAAGGCGCCAATTTCAGACCATTGTTTTCATAACAACACATTTCTGCTGCCACAGTTATAGTGTGCAACAATGTGGCTTGTTAATTTGTATTTACATTTTCAGATGCTTTTTATCCAAATTGCTTTTATCCAAAGTGACTTATAAAAAGGTCAACATATTCAAGTAATCATCAGTCTTGGGAACTGTTTGAAAGCAAGTGTTAGGACAAGTTTACAAAATTGATCACCACAAATGAAGATATATTTACAATTTCTAAACATAACCTATAGCTAACATCAATTAGACAAAAATTCAAAAACAAGAGATCTTCAAACATTTCTTAAACAACTTTGAAGTCAAAAGTTCAATTTTCAGTTTCAATTTGGGGGTGGGAAACCGTTCAACTAACTAGAACCTACAAATGAAAGAGTCTTCACTAGTTTGAGACACGGGGTGGCACCACCACACATCTTTCATCACAGACCTAAATTTGGTTGAGAAGGGTCAAGTGCTCTATATATATATATATATATATATATATATATATTTTTCACAAAAAACAGACATGGACAGAAAAAGTGTTGGGGCAAAAATTTATATTTTGGTATCCTGGGAAAGCCGTTTTGTAAAATACAGAGCACGGCTGTCAACCGAGCCCAAAAAAAGACTGGGGGAAAAAAGGGAAAAGGGGCCCAGGTTTGGGGGAGACAGGAAGGGTCAAGGATCGGGCCCGTGGTCTTCCACCATTGGCTCGGGGGAGGTGACATCAGAGGGACGGGGCTGGTGTGGCGGTTCCAGGCTCAGCCCCAAAGTGATTCAGGAGACCCAGGAAACCCCCGGGATGGCCCCGGCAAAGGGAAAAAGAGTCAGTGCCTCTGCCACCCCGGCATGCCTCAAACTGCCTTCCTCAACCCCATGCCTCCCCACCCCGCGGTGTGAAAAGGGCCCCCCCCCAGCCCAGACCCGATGGGTGGGCGCCCCTCCAACGTGAACCCGGAAAGGGCATCAGCGTTGGCGTAGGCGCCCACGATAAAAGGGAAAAACCGGCTGCAGGTCAAAAAAACCCCGGGTGACCGCTTGACCCCCTTGTGGAGGCCAC
The DNA here is from genome assembly GCF_016835505.1 of Polypterus senegalus. Classification (NCBI taxonomy): domain Eukaryota; kingdom Metazoa; phylum Chordata; class Cladistia; order Polypteriformes; family Polypteridae; genus Polypterus; species Polypterus senegalus. The sequence goes on from NW_024385137.1 coordinate 5,259, forward strand.
CCACTGTGGGGTGCATGGTCCGTGAAAGGAAATTCCCCGCCCAACAGGTATCCTCACTGGTAATCGCCCATTTTGCCAGAGCCTCCCTTCCACCCCCCAGATACCTGGCCCCCGGCCCCAACGGGTTTCCGGCTCGGGAACCCCAGTGGGGTGTCCCCACCATGGCGTTTTGGCTCACCACGGGCGCCCAGGCCTGTGTGGGCTCCGCGGGAAAAGGATAAAAGGCAAAGAGGGTCCATCAAAACATTGGCGGGGGCCTGCTTTAAGTCCCAAATCGCTTTTTTCATCCATGCCACAATTTGGGCCCTCTTCTTTGTTAAATCAGTAAAAAGGGCCGTTTCCCCCAAAACCCGGGGGTACAAACGGTGGGTTCCCCGCTAACCGGGGAAACGGACCTGCCTTGGTTCGGCGGGGCCATTTCAAAATGGCATAAATTTTGGAGCACTGTGGCCTTACTCCCCCCCCGGTCCCTAAATTTTGGCCCTCGCAACCAAGAAGCTTTCCCCTGGGATTAACGGGCCCCGGCCTCACCAATTCCCCAATACCCGACATGCGGGTGTTCCCCGGGCTGGAATAGTGCCCGCATCCAGGTGGGCCATGCAGTTTTGAGGCGAAGCACTTTGTCCCCCGGGCCTAAAGGTTGCGGGCCCTGAAACCCCAAATGGAAGGACCGATCTGCCAGTGCCCCGGGGGGGGTACTAACGGTTTTACCCGAGTCCGTTAAAGGGAACCTGCCGGTACCCTTTCGCTTCAAGTGTGGTCAGGTATTGAGCCTGCCCAAACCCTCGAGGGGTGCCAGCGGGCATTGGATAACATCAAATTGGGAACGTTCCGGGAGTCATTGCAGAACCTCAATTCCGCAGGCTTACCGAGAAAAATGGGGTGACCAGGGACTATAACCCCCAATCCACCTAGTCCAGCTGCGATCTAAAAGCTCCACTTCAGCCTTTTCCCCAACGCGGGCTTTTGGGGGCCCCGGCTCTGCGATGTTGTGCTCAATCGGGGGCCTTCCTTCTCACTGACTACCTCACGTCCGGAAAACTTTTCCAGCTCCTCCCGCTGTCTGGGACTTAAGCCCGGATTAATAGTGTGTGTGGCAAAGTGGCGGGGCTGGCGGAGGAGGGGGGTCCCTGTCCTTCCAGGGTTTTCAAGGGTTAAATGAAAAACCGTTTTCCGGCCCCGGGGGGTTGACTCCCAAATACCAGTCCCTTCTTCCCTTAACCGTGGGGGCCCTCCCCCGGGCAACAATTTAGGTGGGGGTACCGGACCTGACCCGATCCCCCGGGGAACCCCCAAGAGCGGCGGGTTTGTGTAGGGGCCGTGCGGGAGCTTCCCCCCATGTGACTTTTGGCGGGGAATCTTTCCAAATCTTCGCGAATTTTCGCGATATACTCAGTATGTTTGTGGGGGGAAGGCCTCCTCTTAGCCTTTTTTTCAAAATATCTAATATCGGGTTTTGCCCGACAGTAGTTCAAAGGGGGGAAAACCCGGGGAGGCTGGGATTTCCCCGAAGGAAAAAGGCGGGGGGGGGGCTGACCCCATTTCCCTTCCTCCCCCCGCCACCTTCCAGCATTTGTTGGGTTTGATTAAACCTCTCTACTAATCCCCGGTTTTGAGAATACAAGGTTTTTAAATGCTTTTTTTTTTGTAATCTGGCGTCCCCTTAAATTTTTCCCGAGGTAAAGGGGCCCCTGGTCTTAAAGACTTCTTTGGGGATCCCACGGAATACCTAGAAATTCCGGCGATGGCTTTAGAGGTAGCTGGCGCAGGGCACCGGGGTATGTGGCGAATCCGAGGACTAAATGCATTCCCGGGGGCTGAGGGCCCCAGGGGTCCCACCAGGGCCCCAAATTCGGGGAAAGGGGCAATCAGTGGAATAGGACAGGGGGAGGTCCTCCCAGGGAATTTTGCGATTGACCTGGGGAGGAAGCCCAAAAACCAAAAACCCCCCTAATTCCCGGCCCGTGAACGGGCTTGATCCCGCCCGATTTTCGGTGCCCCGGGGGCCACCTAGGAGGTGGGGGTGGGGGCTTTGCAGACCTGCCGCCCAAATGCAGCGGGACCAGCAGCAGCCTCGCTCCTGCCCGTCATGCATTGCTACTAAAGGGGGTCATTATCACACAAAGTAGGGGCCCCTTTGGGATGACTGATTAGTCGTTTGGGCCCTTCAAACCATTTTTTAAACTTAGGGGGCTCATTCCATTCTCCCCTAAAAAACGGCGTTTTTTAAATTTGGGCCCAAACGGGGGGGGTCGCGCGACCTCAATGGGGGTGGTTTTTTCCCGCCGCCGCGTCGTTTGGGGGATGGCGTGTTAGCCCGGCCGGGGGTTGCCAGTCAGGGCGCCCTCTCTCTGGGGCTGATTACCGGGCGTGGGGGCAGGGCGGGTTATCTCCGCCATAAAGAGGCCCAAATTAACGGGTGGGATTCCCGCTTTTGATTTTAGACCAGTCCCCTTATCACGGGGGTGGGGATAGGTGGACCGCTACGGTGGTTTCAACTGACCCTCCCGAATTTAAAATTGGGGGCCACCAGCGGGGTGTCTCCGTGGGCACAGGTTTCCGGTCTTTAAATTTTGACTTTTTACAAAACGGGGGCAACAAGGAAATGTTGCTGCGAGGGCGAACAATCCTGTGGCTTGTGTCCGGGGGTCCCCAAAGGTATTGGGACCGCCACGGGTTGCGGCCACCAACCCCTCCTCCCCCCCTGCATTCCTCCTTGCCCCCAAAGCGGTTTTGGGCCCCGGGCCCAGGGGCGCCCTAAGGGTCCGTTGTACAGGAGGGGGTGGGTCTTGACTCCCGGGTGGGGTTTTACGGGGGCGGTTCTGCTCCCCCAATTGACGCCCCCGCGCTCCTAAACTCTTGAGCCGAAGCTTTAAAATCTCCCCCAAACCCGGCGGGGGAAGCCCGGGAAGCTTCCAGGGGCAGATAGACTACCTGCTCTATTATTTGGAGGCGGTTTTCAAAAGGCGTAGCCAATGCCCCACCCTTGCCCATAAGGACCAGGCTTGCGTTGGTCGGCCGCTCGGGTCCAACCCCATTTTTATTTTTTTCCCTGCCAGTCTGGGGGCCCCCCAGGTGGTAAATGGGGCTTTGGTTTCAAGGGGGGAGGGCCCCTCCCGGAGAGCAACTGAGCCCCTTTTTCCTCCCCCCCCAGGGCAGCCCTTTTAAGCCCCACCCGACCCCTGGCCCTCCAGAGGCCCTTGAGGGGGGGGCGGACCCCCGGGTGCCCGGGCCGGGGGCACCCTCCCGAAAGGGGTGCCCCCACGCCCCACCTGGGTTTTCGGGGCCCGTCCCCCTTTTCTTCGGGGCTTCTCCATCCTGCCCTACGCCACGTCACAAAACGAGACATGGACAGATAAAAAGTTGGGGCAGCCACCCCTATATTGGGATCCCCCCAAAATCGAGGGTAGAAATACAGAGCACTGGCGGTCCCGGGGGTCCAAAACAAGATGAGGAAACAAGGAAGGGGTCAGGGTTTTTAAAGGGAGACAGGAAGTGGCGTATGGATCGCCTGGTCTTCCACCATTTGGGTCGTGCGGAGGTGACATCGAGGGGCTGGACGGGGTGGAGTTTCCATTGGGTCAGTCCGGAAGTGATTCAGGAGATCCAGGTGAAATCCCCGGGGTGGTCTACGGAAAAGGGGAAAAAAAGTCAGTGCACTCTGCCACCCCGGGATGCCCCCAACGCCCTCCCCAAGCCCTTTAGCTCCCCCCATGCCCGGGGGGTGACAATATATATATATTTACAGGTGTTGGCCCCTTTTACCCCGTAGGAGGGGGATGGTTTGAACTTAAAGCTTTACGGAAGCAAATGTAGTGACATGAAAAAAGCAGTGAGGTGTGCCCCCCTCAGCTTGTTAACTCCAGACAAGCCACTGCTTTCGAATCATCTGGCGCGGTAAATGCGGGTTTTCTGCCACAAGAGTTTTAATAGTCCAGATGAAACAAGAACAAAGAATGGATGAGGGTTGTGTGGCATTCTCTTTAGATATGATCTGATCTTGGAAATTTTATGAATGAATCTGCAAAAAATCCCCGAAACTTAGCACCATGGTTTCTGAAGGGCAGCTGGTCATCAATCATCACCCCCAAAACTGCTGATCAACCCCCCCATTCATTGGTAACAGTCCTATGTTCATTTCAAAAAAATTCTCAGAAACTTTGGTTTCCCGTTTTTATAATAATCACGGATAATTTTCTGTTTTTTTTAAAAAATAAACAAA
>NW_024385138.1:0-9745 GCF_016835505.1 Polypterus senegalus
AAGGTAACTAGAAAAAAATTTTATAATGGAAGAATTTTGAACAACCACATCCTATAAAACTGGAAACGGCATTTGAGGGAGAGTCTAAGGATAGGTAACAAAATATATGCACTGGCTGAGCCAGAACCTGTGTGGAGATGGGAGATACTTTCAAAGGACAACTATCACTACAACACTCCACCGAGCTGGACTTTATGACAAAGTGGCTAGAGAGGAGCTCTCCTCCTTAAAAGACAGATGGATACCTGCTTGGATTTTGCTAAAGACATAAAAAAGCACTCTCAGACTTTGAGAAACAAGATTCTCTGGTTTGATGAAACCAAGATTAGCGCATATCTGGAGGAAACCAAGCACTGTCCATCTCCTGCACCATAACATTCTAACGGTTAAGCGTGGTGGTGGCCACATCCTGCTGTAGGTTTGAGGACTGTGAGACTAGGCAGGGTTGAGGAAATTTGAATTGAGCAAACTACAGAGATATCCTTAACAAAAATCTCTTCCAGACCTCTCTGGACCACACATTGGGATGAAGGTCCACTTTCAAACAAGGCAATGGCCTAAGCACAAAGCAAAGACAACACAGGATGGCTAGCGTGAAATCTGTGAATGTTCTAAAGTGGCCTAGGTAGAGCCCAGACTTGAAGTCAATCAAACATAGCTAGACCGACCTGAAAAACTGTCCACTGATGGTCTCCATCCAACTTTACTGAGCTTGACAGGATCTTTAGAAAAGAATCACAGGAAATCCCTAAATCCAGGTGTGTGAAGCTTGTCCGTCAGGTCAAGAAGATTCCAGGCTGGAATCACTGGCAAAGGGGCTGCAAGGCTGCAACATACCACAATGTTACAAAAAAGTGAAGAGATCTGAATACTTTCTCAATCGATTGTAGTCAAAGAATTGAAATCTCAGTCTGTTTCCTCACTGCCCTCTTTGTACACAAAACAAACTACAAAGGAAGAGTAGAGATTAGTTACCTGATTATGAAGCACAGGAGCTGGGGACATGATGATAAAAGCATTCTTTAAAGCAGATGACTTGTGACTTTAGAGCTTAGAAAAGCATCCATGAAATAGTTTCTTGTAGCACTGCCCAATCTCTATAGCCTCGAGCAGACACACTTCAAGAAGTCTGATTTATTTTATTTGAATTCAAGTTCTCCCACACACCGTACTCCATACCACATATCTTTTCCTCTCCCAATAAGTAACAGGGGCATATAAAAAAGGAAAACATGTGGAATACAAAACAAAAGAATAAATCGGATACTGTAGAATATAATATAATGATAATTTAGAAAAGACAAGATAGAAACACAAATGAAATGTCACAATCATCATAGACAGTTGGTTCTTAATCTGTGGCAAGCGTAGCACCAGTCTTGGGCCTGAGTTAGGCCCACTAATTTAAATTTATTGGCCAACTCTTTATGTATATCTTAGTGTTTTTGTTCTTAATATGTATGACAGTTTCTTTGCAGCCTTTGTTGGTTTGTAAAGCTCTTGACTCAGTTGATCAAGCTGCCCTGTGGGACATCCTATGACTTTGCAGGATCCCCTTGAGGTTGCTGGATATCATGACTGGTACTGTGAGTGCTGGGCAGAGTGGAGCCAGAACCTCTGCATTTTCTGTGATTCTGGGGTTCGACAGGGATGTGTTTTTGCTCTACTCTTTCAATACTTGCATGGTCTAGGTGATAGGCAGGGTCATGGGGTCTGGCGGCTGTGGGGCATCTGCTGGTGAAGAAGATTCACTGATCTTGACTTTGCAAATTGATGCTGAGATCTTCGCTGAGTCAATGGAGGCTCTGATCAGGGCGAGGAGTCTGAGTGTCTGGGCTTGCGAGTGTCCTGATAAAAACCAAGATCCAGGCCTAAATGACCTCTTGAGCATGGCCATCAGCTGTGTGTCTGTTTGTGGAGAGAGTGTGACCTCATCAAGAGGTTTACTTACCTTGGCAGTGACATTCATATCTCTGGTGACTCTTCCTATGAACTCAGTAGACACATTGGGAGAGCATGGGGGTCATGAGGTTGCTGGAAAGGGATTTGTGGCCCTCGATATCTATGCAAAGGGATGAAGGTCCAAGTCTTTAGAGTCCTGGTGCTTCCTGTCTTGCTAGATGGTTGTGAGACATGGATGCTATGCAGTGACCAGAGATGAAGACTGGACTCCTTCGATACTGTGTATCTTTGGAGAATTCTTGGGTACCGCTGGTTTCACATTGTGTTGCTCATGAAGTCACGAATGAGGCATATTATCTGCATTGTGAGGGAACATCAGTTACGGCACTACAGTCATGTGGTGCGATTTCCCAAGGGTGATCCGACTCACAGCATCCTCATTAATAAGGACCCGAGTGACTGGACCAGGCCACGGGGTAGCCCACATAATACCTGGCTGTGGTAGATTGAGGATCATTTCTGGAGTATGGGAATGTCTGCCTGGGGGATTGCCAACCACGATCCCGAGCTGTTTCTTTTGTGTGGTGGGCAAGCGTGCTGTACCAATGCATGCTCCCCAACTTGATTTGACTTGACTTGCATGACATTTTAGTATACATCTCCATAATTAAAATATTTCTATGCCAGCCACTGTTAAAAACCTCACACGGTTTCATTCCATTCAAACTAGTGTGGTGCTGAGGTGTTTGTTACCTGTTGTTCATCATGTGGTGTGTGTGGCACTGCTGTACCAACCCCCCACTATGTGGACTGAGACTGGCACAAACAGAGATGCACAAAGCAGGATGAGCAGGTGTGTTTATTACAGAACTTTCTTTCATAAAAAATAATCTGCAAATTGCTAAACTCTAGTATGCCAAATCAAACATCCATGCAGTTACAGGCATCATAAAACTACAACAACAAAAATAATGACATTAATTTGTCTAGCATATTTTCATACAAGACATGGTTTACACACAGGTAAAAAAAAAAAACTGAAAGAGGAAAAAAAACATCAAATTAGAAATAAATAAATATATATACAAATACATACATGAAAAACCAAAAACAGTAAATAAGAATAAATCAGTACACAGTTAAATAATACACTTGCACAAGTAATAGATAAAGCAGTGCAGAGTCTTTAATTATAGATTTGCTTTTAAGCATTTGATGATTATATAAAAGGGCTGCCTACAATGCACTATTCTTTAATGCTGTTACCTTATGAGGCTGTCTATTGAGAGTATTTTGTCCCCTCGGTAATGCTATAGAAAGAGGTGGGTGCCTGTTTTGTCCCAGGGGCTCTCATAATGGCGTGTTGTAGGTGGGAACAAATAGGCGATAAACTCAGAGTGCTCTCGATACCATCCTGTTCTGCTTCTTTGCTTAATTTATGACCAATTCTAAGTCAACTCACAGTAAGCTTGGTTACAATTATAATGAAAATCTTATGCTATGGTCAGATGGCCATGGTGACCCGAAAACATTTAAAAAACTCAAGATGGAGAGATGCTGGAAAAGAAAACTGCAAGGGTTCCAAGGTCAAGACCCTTGTCACGTCTCCTGTCTCCTTTATCTAACCATGCAGTGGCATTGAGTTGTATTTTATTTGAGCCCATTACTTTTAGCCCACATTTGCTTATTTTTATCTATTGCCTTAGCTTATACATTGACTTATGATAAATAATGCAGCAGCAATGTTAAGATCCTTAAGTCTCTTTCTGTGCTTTGTACCAGCAAAAGGCTTCCTATGAATGCTTTGTGTGAACTTATAAAAAAGCCAAGAGCACAAACACATCTTAAGAGCTATAGTGGGGCCCTAGCAGGCGTAGGGTTTTGGTGTACTTGCTTCATACTGATCAATGCCTAAGTTGTTTGATTTATTTTTCATAGATAGATCTATACTAATAAAAGGCAAAGCCCTCACTCACACACTCACTCACTGACTCATCACTAATTCTCCAACTTCCCGTGTGGGTGGAAGGCTGAAATTTGGCAGGTTCATTCCTTACAGCTTCCTTACAAAGTTGGGCAGGTTTTATATCGAAATTCTACGCGTAATGGTCATAACTGGAAGCAGTTTTTCTCCATTTACTGTAATGGAGATGAGCTTCAACGCCGTGGGGCGGAGTTTCGTGTGACATCATCACGCCTCCCAGTAATCACGCGAGTACATAGAAAACCAGGAAGACCTCAAACAGCGCTGAAGAAAACATGCATTATATAATTGAGAAGGCAGCGAAACAATAAGAAGCGAGTGAGTGACATATACAACCATATTGATGAGTTCTGCTACTTCGGAAACAAAGCACGATGTAAATCTACACTTTAAATTAAGTTCATAGACAGGCTGCCGCTGGCGTTTGTAATTTAGTGCCTGCCCATATAAGGCCGTCCGTCAGCGGCAATCCAATAGCAAACTCCCACTAAATATTCACGGGTGAAGGACTTATGCTTATGGAGAGGAAGATGAGATGGTCAGGGTGGTGTTTGACACAAACTCAGCGAAACTGCGAGAGAAAGTTTTAAGTGCCAGGACTAAGGTAACATTAAATACAGCCATGGACATAGCACGAGATGGCACCAGCACAGCTGGGAACCTTCGATGCATGTACACCGGCTCACGTGAACTGGCGCAGTGCACAGATAAAAGCAACAGTTCCAAAGAGCTGAACAAAAACCGAATTACACAATTGAAAAGGCAGCAAAAAATATGAAGCGTCTCATACATACAAGCATATTCATAAATCCAACTACTGCGGAAACAAAGCACACGTTGGAAAAGTCAATGTCCGCTAAAGGAAGACAGTGTAAAAAAAACCCGTGCATGCAGTGTGTCAGGTCTCAGATAAAGAAGAAGACGAGCTGTTTATTGATGCAGTAAGAAACGAATCGATGAATGAAACCTGTCATCTTTACAACGATTGACAAACACGGAATGTAACTTGAACACAACACATCCTACAAATACGAACCTGATTGAAGAAATAATGATAATCAAATCCTTGATGACAGCAACACTCAGTAACACTCACAAAACAAATACTGTATATTGACAGTCATGTTACGTTATTTTTAAAATGTTCCCTTTTCTTTTCTAGCTTTTTAACACACTACTTCTCCTGCGTATACGCGCTATATATATATGTATATATATATAACCCGATCTAATACTCGAATAATGGATACTTTATTCGCCATCAATGATTGTTTTGGTAAAGCCATACCAGTGTATTCATTAGATGAACGGTAAAAAAATAAGAGCAGGAGGATGACTTATTGAGGCATGCAGGCTGTAGTGCGTGTCAACTCTATCTGAATTCGCGATCACATTTGAAAAAATATATCTTTCAAGTTCTATTTAGTCCATATGTGTCAAAAATCAAGGGCCGGGCCACATCCGCCCGCTGTAATTATATCCGCCCAGAGATCATTTTATATACTGTATTATTGTTATTAAAGCCCGGTATATGAAGCGCTGGTAACACAATAAACTGAGATCCCATAATGCAGCGCTTCAGCTGCCTTGCCGAACAGTTACCGCGTTAATCAGTCTACCTTAAGATGCTGCAGTTATTTAAGCTAGCTCACACGATGCTGAAGAGAAAAGTTGATTCTGAAAATAGAGCCTTTAAAACCGATGGGAGGCTGAGTATATGTTTACTGAACCTGCGGTGTCTCATTTGTGGAGCTAACGTGGCTGTAATTACAGAATTTAATCTAAGACGGCACTATAAAAACAAAACATCAGGGTAAACCTGAAAGACCTAAATGCAATGCAGAAGATACAGAAAGCAGAAGAATTAAATAAGAATCTGACACTTCAGCGGACGCTTTTACTCCGTGCAAGTACAATCACAAAGTGATTTCAATTGAGGCTGCTTTATGGGAGACACAACCACTTGCCCCACTTCTCCCCTATTACCAAGTAATGTTAAACCAAGTCCACTACGGTGTTCCCAACACGACTTTGTTGATAAACTGACCGGCGCGACTGAGTTTGCACGCGCTTTGGTGACTTTGAAGAACAAAAAGTCCGCTCACATGCGGCTCTGAACCTTGTGCATGTTTGGTAGCACATATCTGTGTGAGAAGCTCTTCTCAGTGATAAAGACTAACAAAACAGCACACAGGAGTCGCCTCACTGATGAGCACCTGCAATCCATCCTGAGAATCTCCACAACACAGAACCTCACACCAAACAGAAACGAACCTGTTGCCAAAAAGATGCCAGGCGTCCAGCTCTAAAATGACATATGAGCAAAGACAACTGAATGATTTGATTTGTTATTGCTGAAAGGAACACATTTTATTTATATTTCTAGGTTTTGTTATGCAGCATGTTCATATTTGAATTTGTATAATTTTGACAGGATATACTTTTATGGAGAGCAAAAATCTTTGGGATATTTAAAATCTAAGTTTATTTTTATAAAATATAAAATTACATAAGAGTAAAGAAATTTGAATGTTTGTTCTTTTAATGTTTACTTTATTTCTAACTTGTATAATTTAGACAGGATATATTTTATGGAGAGCAAAATATTATAAGTTGTTTAAGGTTTGAGTTGATTTATTCAGGAATAATATTCCTGTCTGTTTTACCATTCCTACCAAAGATATTTTCTGTCGACTAAATAAAAATTCCTTCTATTTAAAATTTAAATAGAACTTGAACAAATAATGATAGTTCATAATATCCACGCAGACTTGTAAAAATGTAAGAGCTAGAGTCATCCGTTTTAAATGCTGTATTGCACTGATAATGAAATAGCTGTGTGTGTATATATGTAGATATGTATGTATATGTATATATATGTTTATATATGTGTGTGTGTATGTATATATATATGTATATGTATGTGTGTATGTGTATATATATATATATATTATATATTTATATATATATATATATATATATATATATGACAACAACACTCATCACTCACAACAGTGACAAAACAATTACATTGACAATCATGTTACGTTATTTTCAAAATGTTTCCTTTTTCTTTTTTCATTGCTTCTTTAACACACTAATTCTCCGCTGCGAAGCGCGGGTATTTTGCTAGTAGTAAATAAGCTCAAAAACAAAAAGAAAAACTTTGGGAAATACCGAGCTTCTTTATATATTTACTAAATTTAAATGCCTCTACAGATTGGTGACAGTAGTGGGATTCAAGACTGCTAGTCTTATTCCTGGTTTCAGGCAGCCACCTTGTCATGGCCATCTCTCCCACACGTGAATCTTTAATGCTCCTGCCTTTTCACACATTCCTTTGTTCACAGTAGTTAGGCTCCTGGGGATCATCTTCATGCAGGCTGTTCCCCAGCCAGGAACACCACTAAAGCACCAGCCAACAAATAGAATTTCAAAATCCGATGTCGACACTGAAAATTTCCCCTCAACAGCAACTGAAAGTAGTTGAGAGGTTCAAGAACAAGCCGACAGCAGATTTTGAAGAATCACCAGAGGTCATGGATTTGTCTAATATGGATAATCAACAACTCCACAATCTCAACTTTCCAACTTTCTTTTATAGCTGGCAAAGTAAGGTTGGATGGTGTTGAAGGCACTAGAAAAGTCCAGAAACATCATTCTTACAACACCACTGCCTCTGTTCAAGTGGCAGAGGGATCAGTTTAGCATATAGATGATGGCATCCTCCTCTCCCACCTTCTCCTGGTATGTGAACTGCAGAGGGTTGAGGTGTGGCGGACCTGTGGTATCAGGTGGTGAAGCAGCAGCCGCTCCATGGTCTTCATCACATGTGGCGTCCAGAGCGACAGGCTGGAAGTTATTCAGCTCACTAGGACGTGATACCTTTGGGACTGGGGTGATGCAAGATGTTTCCCAAAGAGTCGGGACTCTCCCTGTTCCAGGCTCCAGGGTTGAAGATGTGCTGTAAGAGGACTCCCCAGCTCCAGCGCAAGGCCTTCAGCAGTGGTGGTGATATGCTTTACATACCTGTGCCCCAATTGGAACCACCAAAAAGATGTGTAACTAATTATATATCATAAATGTTGTAAATCACATTGGATAAAGGCATCAACCAGTAAGTAAATGTGTGCCTAAAACTGGATTAAATGAGAATGTGTGTATGTATTTATTGGAATAAGAAACTTCAGAAAATCAAAGATAGAAAAGCTTTTAACACAAAGTAGGCTCCAGGGGCTAATGCATTCATCTATGCAACAATGAACTTTATTTCTTTATATGACATTTTTTCCACTTCTATTTAGATCCCACCAAAGCAGTCATTTAATGAAAATAATACAGTTATAAATTAATTGAGAACTCAAGTTCTATTCTGACAGCATGCTTTTAGATGACATATCCAATAATGCCAGTTTTAAACATCTTGTCATTTCCGTGGTTTGTGAATCATCACTTCTAGGCAGTCATAAAACACAGAAAATATTATTTTATTTAGAATGTCTTTCAACATCAAATATCTTCAGATTACTAGTTTTCTTCTGCCACTTGGAAAAAACGTCTGCCCAGAAATATGCGTTTGAATGAAGGAAACAGTTTGGCATCATTTATCTTTAAGACAGGTTTATTGGGCAAGAAAAGCATAATCGTTCTATCCTTTTCCTCATCATATCAGATGTCCTTCTGCATGTCCTTCCCTCATCGTCACCTTTACTGTTGTATTTAAAACAAATATTAGATTATGCGTTCCTATTAATCTATAAAAACCTATTAGGATGCCACGATATGGATCACATGCCTTGTCCCATTTGGAAATCTCTTTTAAAATCCAACCAGAAATATTTCAGGGCTGGTGCTAGGAGATGTCTTATCAACTATATTGCATGCTGTCATTTTTGTTGTCAATGAATGTTAAGGTACATTGTCATAATAGCAATGCTGGATTTTTATGTTTGTGCGATTGACAATACTGATCTTACTGCAAATGTACCGATCAGCCCCAACATTAAAACCACCTGCTTAATATTGTGTAGGTCCCCCGCATGCCAACAAAAGAGCTCTTATAGAATTTTAATCAATATTTTAATCAATACATGGTATCATTTTACAATTGAATACAAGTGACAGCTGCGTTTTTAAAATTACCAAAAGTTCTGCAGCTTCAGCTCAAAATAAGGATTCAACAAAAGCCTGGGCGCGCAGAAATGATTCCACAGACAAAATATCTTCGTTTTTTGAGGTTTAGTTAAGTTTTAAAAGTAAAACAGTTTACACACAAAAAAGGAAAATTGAAATAGCAAAAAAGGAAAAATTAATGTAAGAAAAATTCAATTCTAAGCTTAATCTTGTTACATCTCAAATCGTTACTATTTACTTAACATTTCTGAACCATTTCAAGACGGTCAGAAAACTGTATGCTTATCCCATTTCTAAGCTTAAAATGGGTCTTTCAAGTCCCTCTTTACTGGGACCTGTTCCAAACAAACTTATTATCACGCTGTTATTCAGTTATAGTAAGAAGGTTCTATCTCTTGTTAACTATATGGGAAAAGACTATACCATAAGCTATGACTATGAAAGACATTAATGTTCTATTCATATTAAGCAAACATCAATATGAGTTTAACTCAAAACTTAAATTTCTAAGATTGGCTCTTACACAAGTATATACTTACAGTATATAAAGATATAACAATGAAGTAGGCGAGTGACAAACACCCTCTAGAAAGGGGAATAACTAATGGGAATGCCCAAACAACCTTAGAATCATTAGAAGGTGGCGCCTTGACATCTGAAAAGGATGCTGTGACTCTATCAGCAGTTGGGTGAGCCCCTCTACGGTGGTTGCTGGGAGGCACATAA
>NW_024385139.1:0-3330 GCF_016835505.1 Polypterus senegalus
ACCGGTGTTCCGGTATAAGACAAATCCATATCATAACAAAAATAAAAAACGGTTTTTGGTATGAACCGGTATACCAGCAAACACTACACAAACCCTTAAAAAAAAACCCCACAAATCTATTAAATATTCATAAAATGCTTATCAAGATGATCCAAGGCTAACATGCCTAAAAACTCAAACAGACACATTTCCCAATTGTTTATTAATCAGCAATTTCAAATTCTTCTTTATCTCTTTTTTCCTAATTGTAAATGTGAGCTGCTGTACTTAATACCGGCTCACTCACCGTTCAACTCTGACAAGCAGTGTTTGTTTTATAAAGAACAAAATAAATTGTGAATGCATTAAAGTGGCATTTCTTGCCATTTGTCTAATTGCATAGGACAACTCCTTTGATTCCATTTTCTCAGTTTATTACTCCATTTTCTTTAATGTAGTGGCTAATATTCCAGTCTTCTCTCTCTCTCTAGTGGTCTTCCTTGCTGTCTTCCGTCTACAAAATGTTTGCTGCAAGAAAAGACCTGTGCAACCTCAACTACCTAATACCTTGCATAAATAAGAACCACAACTAAAGCCGTAAAGCTTAGAAAAGCAGATGGTGAAAAATTCATTTTTGTGATTGGCCAATTTACCTCACATATCAAGTCTTTTGTAGTGAATATTGGCCCATTTAGATCAGCACATCACTAAATATTTTCAGTTACCTATACGTTTAGTTAAAAACTAGGCATTTCAAAGTACAATCTTTAATATTTAGAACTTTTTTTTTATTTCAATCTCAAGGGGACCACCCCCCCATCTGAAAACCACTGGCTTAAATTGCAGGGGGTGTCAAACAACACTATTAAGAAAAAAGCTCAATACACCTCTGAAAATAAATCACACGCTTCAACACTTAAACACTGACAGTCCCAATATAAATACAGTATATAAATTTTGCGTTAGGGTGGAATGGTGGTGTAGTGTTTAGAACTGCGTCCTGGGGGTCAAACTCTGTACCCATGTGGACTTTGCATGTTCTTTACGGGACTGCATGGATTTTCCTAGGGAGACATCAGTCCTTCTTTCAAATCTCCAAAAACTTTCAGGTTAGGTGAGTTGGGGGCCCTAAATTGTCCTAATGTGAGTGTGGGTGAAAAGACCTGAGGTGAACTGGTATCCTGTCCAAACATGGTGCCTGACTGGCATCTGGTGCTGCTGGAATAGGTTCAGGCCTCCTTTATAAGAACCTTAAATTAGATTAAAAATGTTTTAAAATATTATGGTAAATTTCATGTATATCATACTCCTAAGTGCACACTGAATCATTAAACTTTACCCCATATTCAGTAAGTGTATACAACGTAATAATCAATGTAATGAAAGATATGTGAGATGGGCAAAATTTTGACAGATTTACATATTTAGAAATCTGTCTGTGTGTGACAATGTGAGCCTGTAGACACGAGACCCCAAAAGTTAATCACTCAATCTGAAACTTAGGACAACATTAGAATACAGCAGACATCCACCGATTTTGAACCAAATCATAACAGAAGATTTAACTGTGCACTGGTAAAAAAAAATTGTGTTTGTTTGTGCCTTAACTGTAGCACTGCTCAGAACATACATAGTTTTGGCAATATATATAGTTTTCATTTCATTAACACTAGAATTACCAAAGACTGCGAAACAACTTGTAAACCCGTCCCACCTTAAATCCCTTCACACCACTCCTTCTGCATCTTTTGTTTTGTAAATGTGTCGATAAGCACAAGCAGCCTGTTATCCTTTTCCCCCTACTCACCGCTGCAGCTCAATTTGCAAAGAAGAATCTCAGTTCTAAGTGTTTATCTTGGAGTGAATTACCTGGAGCTTTTTTGGGTAAATAATACAGTAATCCCTCGCTATATCGCGCTTTGACTTTCGCGGTTTCGCTCTATCGCGGATTTTATATGAAAGCATAACTAAATATATAACGCAGATTTTTCGCTGCTTCGCGGGTTCTGCGGACAATGTGTCTTTTTACTTCCTGTACATGCTTCCTCAGTTGGTTTGCCCAGTTGATTTCATACAAGGGACGCTATTGGCGGATGACTGAGAAGCTAACCAATCAGAGCACGCAGTTAAGTCCTCCTGACTGAAAAGCTAACCAATCAGAGCACGCAGTTAAGTTCCTGCTTGCTGAATCTTGCTGAATACAGTGTTAACCAGGAAGTCTCGTCTCGCTCATTCAGCATCAACGTGTTTCGCTGTGTAAAGAGTTGTGCTCTTTTGTGTTTATCTTTGTGCATAGTCAAGCCCTTCATTATGGCTCCAAAACGATCTGCTACTGCTTCAGGGGCCGTGCCCAACCGCAAACGGAAGATGTTAACGATTGCCGAAAAGGTAAACGTTTTGGATTTGTTGAAGACTACGATTCTTTTTATTTACAAAGTAGGAAAGGTTTATAAGATCTACGGCCGCAGTGCCCTTTTAACCAGGGTGCAAAACAAGTTGTAAGTGGATGTAATAAGGCAGTAGTCTGGATGGAATCTGCTTTAGGGATTTGGATTGAAGACTGCCAGAAGAAGAACAACGGCAGTGCTTCACAATCGCCTGAAGTGGCTCCTTTAAGGGCTGTAACGCTCTCCTTTGTTGTGCAGTAAAATAAAACTCATTGTTATCGGACAAGTCATCGTGTCATTGTTGGTGAGTAACCATAATTAATTTTCTACTTACAGTACTTAGTACATGTACGTACGTTTAGTGTCACTGTACACACACATTTACTGTATACTATTTTGTTGCATTGTACGTATTTATTGCTGGTGGCATGTCTATCGTAATGGCTGTAACATGTGATATCGGAGACACTCAATATCTTTAAAATAATATTTAGGTTTTACTGTATATAAACAGTGTGTTTATATACATAATTTCAATGAATCTTACCTAATATCTAAGAGAATACAAAGGGATTAACCTGTATAACTCTGCGGGGAATATTTATAAACAGTGTGGGAGAGTTTATAAGGGCTTAAAATATATAAAAATAACCATACAAACATATGGTTTCTACTTCGCGGATTTTCACCTATCGCGGGGGGGTCTGGAACGCAACCCCCGCGATCGAGGAGGGATTACTGTATATCGTTATTTGGAATACATGCATTTCATTTGTGTTCCAGTTCCAGATTGAATGTTATTTACCTTGCATTCGATATATACAAAGTACAAGTACAGCGAATATAACATTTGATATGGCTTTTATAAACAAAGTACAGCGACGGCAAAAGTGTGAAGGAAGCTTCCACCTGCAGCTATAGACTCTTCAGTATGCAAGCGACTCTCCACACTAGTGCTTAGATC
>NW_024385140.1:0-13060 GCF_016835505.1 Polypterus senegalus
TAATTCTACTGTTTGAATGGCAACAGGTAGATACACAGATTAAGAGTATTTAATTGTTCTGCCTATCACTGTCCCATAGACGAACAAAGACAAATTATTTGCAGTAAATAAATAATCATTTTCATACCAATTAAGTGAAATTGAATAATTTTCCACGGTACACTTGATGATCTCTCACGGCACACTAATGTGCCGCGGCACAGTGGTTGGGAATCACTGCTGTAGAGGTAGAGATATGCGCTAGAGATGAGAGCAATGAAGTTCAGTAAGAACAAGACAGAATATGTGTCTGTAAATGAAAGGGAGGTCAGTGTAATGGAGAGGATGTATGGAGCAGAGTAGTAGTCACCAATACTCAACGACCAGAGTAGGGAGGAAGAACAACAAAGCCTGTGAGGTTAAAAGGACTGGAGACAAGAAAGACTGTGCTTGGTGTGTGGACATTGTGCTCTTGTGAGGAGTGAAGAAAGCACTTCTCACCTGTAAATAAAGGTGGGCTGTGTGGAGAAACTTGTGTCCTGCCTGTCTGTGTCGGGTTAGGGTGGCTGTGCACACCCTGGGCTTCACAGTGAATAGAACTCAAAAGAGCAATGCATGCAAGACGGCCCAAGAATCTCACAGAACTAGAAGCCTTTTGTAAATATGAGTGGGTGAAAATCCCCCAAATGAGAACTGAAAGACTCTTAGCGGGCCACAGAAAGTGTTTACAGGCTGTGATTTCTGCCAAACGGGGTGTTATTAAGTAAGGACCATGCAGGTGCCCACACTTTTCCTTCATGCCCTTTGATCTTTTTTGTTACTTTAAAACAGTAAGGGATGGAAATAAAAAAAAAAGTAATCTTGTTTAAAATATTAAAGAAATTTGTCATCTTCAGCTTTATGCCTTTTGGAGATCAGGTCATCTTTTATTTACTTATCTGGTCACAGCAACAGAATTTTTACCAAGGGTGTCTGAACTTTTATATGTCACTGTGCAAGCTTTGCTGTTAGGATATTCAATCTCTACAAGTTGTGTAATTGGATCAAGACGAGCGAGAGGGCTTAGACTCACCCAGTCATGAGCACAAATCTCCACACAACATCAATGGGAGGACCACTGAGGCAGACCAGTCATGCCAACCTGAGGAGTGGTAAAACTGCACAGGCAACACAAAGTGCTTATCTCACTGCTCCACAGCTTGTTAAGGAAATTAACAAAGGCAAAAGGATTAAATTAAAATTATATACAGCAACTTCAGAAAGAAAACAAATGTCATATACAACAACATTGCTTTATTTTCTCATATTCTTCAAAGAGAAACTAACAATTAGCATTAAAAAAGCATTTCTAAATACGTATATAACAATAAAATGTGTGGCACCCATGCCTGGGTGTAATGTCAAATGAACAAATGCAACAAGACACACAAAATAAGACGGATGTAAGGCCTAGCATATCCAGTGAATGGAGAGTCCAAAATACCCAATGTGATCAAAACACAAGGACTTAACATTTCACAATCATGCACAATTTATTAAATGAACATTTTTCTGTGCTAGTATTTTAAAATAAGAAACTAGAAGAAATTATGAGACTGAAACTAATTCATAGCATTTTTTGTTTCTATAAAAGTATGAAAAATTCTGTCTTGTTCGTCACAAATAAACACAATTCAAATAACAATCAAAATACTGATCACCAATGTCACAATTACACTTTATAGTTCTGGTCAGCTGCACAAATCTCCAGACATCACACAAGGGTCACTGAGACACACAGACCACCTGCCACACCAGGCCTAGGAGGGGGAGCTGCACAGGCCACACATCAAGTGTTTATGTCACAAAACCAGATACTCCATGACTGTGCAGGTCAAAGTGGGCATCGCCATTTTAATAAGATTTTTAGTGGCACTCAAGACCTGTTAAGACAGAAGATTTAATAAGGATGCAGAAAGTCAGCTGCACCCCCTCACCCTGTAATCCTGAATGAATGGCTGAACCGCAGCTCATATCAGTTATCAGCCCAGTACTTCATCTGAACACAAAGGTGTAAATAAGAGTTGAGGCTGCAGCTTTTCAGAGTGTCCTTCAAACAAATCAACACCTAAATTGACTTTCATCTTAGGCTTGTAACCGAGAACTGAACTTGCCTGTTTGTGATGGAAAAAATAACGAGCCTATAAGCAGGCCCTGCATCTGCAATTAGAAAGGGCTTTAGTTCAATCACCAGGGGCTGCACCCTCCTTTAAATGTAGCTGCATTCACCTTTTCTG
This sequence comes from Polypterus senegalus, assembly GCF_016835505.1. Taxonomy (NCBI): domain Eukaryota; kingdom Metazoa; phylum Chordata; class Cladistia; order Polypteriformes; family Polypteridae; genus Polypterus; species Polypterus senegalus. The sequence continues at coordinate 2,256 of NW_024385140.1, forward strand.
TCTCTTTTCGTGGATGAAGACTGAGGATATGTTCTCTCTAGGGAGCCAAGAAGCAGACAATGCTTTCTCTGTGTAGGCTGAAAGCTGACAATTTGTTCCCTTTTGGTGTGAGAAACCGTCCACACTGTGCAGAGAAAACAGTTCACAAACTTTCTTTGACCTGGAAGCTCCTCTCCATAGAGCCTTGGACAGGGACACCCTGAACTAACTCTAAGAGCCACTCTTCCCAACCTCTGTTCTAGTCCCTGAGCAGTCTGGCAAGACTTAAAAAGAGCCATCATTACAAGACGGGAGTTTCAGTACAAACCCCCTTGTGCCACAGAAGTGCAGAGGGAATAGTAAAGTGCCTAACAATGAGTTGAGAAAGACAGAATCAAAGCACACCATAAACAAAGGAACAGATAGCAAAGACAACGAGTCAACTCTGAAGAGAGAAAAGGACCATTTGAACTCGGAACAACAGCAGCCACAACTCCACATGACATCAGAAATTATCTTTAAGGCTCTGGTATGATAAAACTGTTTATCTGACCCAAGACAAATTAGAACTCTAAACAGCAAGTAAAGAAGCACTCTTCTGTGATATGCCTGTAAGTCTCATCTGTCTGCGTCCTTTCTTCCCTGTCAACAAATAATCTGTTACCAAATTTAAATAATCCTTGTGTTTATCAACACATTGTATTATTCGGTTTCTTAAATTAAGAGTACATGAGTTGCCTTGATGTACGGTGAGTTTAATGGCCAGAGACCCCCTTTCTCATACTGAGGAGTAAGGTAAACAAAGAGAGAGAGCCTTGCAAAGTTACTTTCCTTTGTGTAAACAGAAATTGGAAATTTTTACAAACTAATTTCTGAGAACAGGCAAGTCATCCCAATCTGCTAATCTGATGCACCTAGTTTCTTTAATACATCAACTCGAGTTTTGAAGGTCCCTAAAGTCCTTCTCTCCACACTACCTGGTAATTTATTCCACATGTCTGTGTTTCTCTGTGTGAAGAAAAACACTTAGATTTTAATGTAAAACTTTCCCTTAACTTTCCAACTGTGTCCTCCTGTTCTTGTTGAACTCTTTTTAAATTATCAGCTAAGTAGAGCTCAACTGCTTTAATTACCTTCATGATTTTACATACTTCAGTCATTCCTCCTCTTAATCTCCATTTGCTTAAACTGAAAAGTTTGAACTCTTTTAAACTTTTCTGATAACTGTGGTATAGCAGGTCCACAGCTCATGACAAAAAGGCCACTTTTTAAAATAAATTGCCGCACTCGCGGCTTACAAAGGGGGCGTGGTATATGTGGCCGGAGCGGTTCCCGTGTGACTCGTTATGCGGGCAGTCCTCACTTAAGTGCACAGGTGAGGAGTCATCTGCATCCGTAGTTGATGCCAGGAACAGCCAATTGCCACATCTGATCCACGTCTCCGTGATAAATAGATGCATGAGGTGGCTAGAAAGGGAAGAGAAAAAAGGAAAAAAAAAAAGGACGGAGGTTGAGAAGGACAGAATGTAGGAAGTAGGGAGATGCTGCACTTATTTATTTGAACACTGCTTTGATTTTGATTGTTGTTTTAATAAAAGCACTTTGCAGTTTTTGCACCATCCCCTTGTTACATTGTTGTGCCTCACTGTCCAGCTCATCGGTGACATTACCGACGGTGTCGGGTTCAAGAGCTCCCAAAATGCAGATGGGAGCATGGAGCAGAACCCGCATTGTCACAATAACTCATACCTCGACATCCCTAGAATTAGCCTAGTCACTCTTCACTGGACTTGTCTACCTCTGCTAGGTCTGTTTTGTAACCTGGAGACTAAAACTGCACAGTACTCCAGATGAGGCCTGCAGTGTTTTATAAAGCCTCTGCATAACTTCCTGTGACTTGTACTCCACACATCAGGGCGCTAAATAACCTGACATTCTCTTAGCCTTCTTAATGACTTCTGAACTCTCTCTAGCAATCGATGGTGATGACTTCACTACCACTCGTAAATCCTTCTCATAAGGTTTACTTTAGATATTCACACCTTCCATTGTGTATACAAACCATACATGTTTACTTCCTACATGTAATACTTTGCATTTACTTAAATAAAATTTCATCTTCAACAAATCTGCCCAAGCCTGTGTACTGTCCAAATCCCTCTATTGTAATGACTCAACAGATTCTAGATTATCTGCCAAATCCACCTACCTTGGTATCATCTGAAAACTTAACCACCTTGTTATTTTTATTCCTATCCAAATGATTTATATCATTGTGCTACTCAATATCCAGAGGCTGTTCCCTTGCGCTCAACCACGTCTTAAGCTATTGCAAGGGAAAATGTAGGGGTCTATGCGCGTAACATCATCCCTAAAAAAAGTCCTTACAGACCAAGAGACGCCTTTCACGTCGGAAAACATTTAGGGAAATGTCCAAGTTACTTAAAATAAAGTATTTAAAGTCCGCAGTGTATCATCCACAAACCGATGGTCTAGTAGAGGTTTAATCAGAGTCTCAAACAAATGCTCCAAAAGGTGGTCAGCAGGGACAAGGTTCTCTCCTTTTGAATTGTTATAAGGATGACAACCTCGGGGAATATTGGATATTTTAAAAGAAGGATGGGAAGAAGAGGCTTTTCCCTCTACCAATATGTTAGAATATATCGCACAGTTATGCAATAGATTTGGGAACATTTGACTGATATTAAAAAGCCACTGTCACAAAGATGAGTCACAGACACCATAAAGGATTGGGGCAGCCACCTGTATATTGTTTCCCAGCTGCAAAATTGAAGAAAATTGAAAAGAGATGTTCACAGGTTTGAGTCCAAAATAGTTCAGATATTATGGAGGTAAGATGGCAGCTTTAAAGGCTGGTAAGGGAAATGAGGTCATCAGACCCAGAACCAGAAGTGACATTGTTGGATCCGGAAGTGACATCATCATTGGTGCCAGAACCCTGCAGGATTTTCTATGCAGAGAGATTGAGACAGTCCGCGCACCCTGCTGCCCCCTGGTCTAGTGTGGTATTTCTATCATTTAGGCCATTCAGCTCTCTCCCAATCACATGTGTCTGACAATATATTTATATAGTAGTGGCCCTAACGCTGGCCATTGTAGGACACTATTCTTACAACCACCCAGTTCTGATAGGGTTCCTCGCACCATAACCCTAAGCTTCCGATGTTTAGCCAATTCTGCACCCATCTGCACACCACACCCTGAACTTTCACTTCTTTTAGTTTAGTGGCACCTTATCAGATACTTTCTGAAAGTCCAGATAAATAATATCATATGCTCCACTTTGATCATATCCTTTGGTTGGTTCCTCACAGATTCCCAGCATGTTAGTAAAACGCAGCTTCCCTCATCTGAATTCATGCTGACTGTTTAGTAAAACTTCTGTTCTTGCCATGTGTCAATCTTTTCCTTAATTCCTTTCATTTATTTTCCTATGATGCAAGTTAAGATTACTAACATGTTGATTCTTCAATTTTCCCAATCACCCTTTCTATATTAATGGGATTACATTTTCCAGCTCATAAAAATTGCCCCAGTGTGCAGTGACTACTACAAAATATACATCAAAGGATTATATATATATTTGCTAAACTCTGTAAGCATTTGAGGATAAATAGCATCTGCTCTTGGAGATTTGTTTGATTTCAACCAATTCAATCTCAGCAGCACTTCTCTCTCTACAATTTCCAAATCCCTCAGTACCTCCTTAGTAGTCCCTGTTACAACTGAGAGGTTATCCACTTTTTCAGACATGAAATCTTCAGAAAATGATAAGTTTAGAGCATTTTATATTTCACTACCTGTGCAATGTAATTCCCCTTTATTGTTCATGCGACACTTCACTTCCTCCTTGACTGTTATTTTACTCCTATAAAACTGAAATAATGTCTTTGGCTGCAATATTTCTCTTTGTCTTTTAGAGACCTCATAACTTTCCTAATGGTTGCTCTCAAATGCACTGCTGTTAGCATTGGGGTTATTCATCTTAAATGACTTACTCAGTTGTTGTTTTTTTTTCATCTGCAGCTTCTTTTTTACCTCCTTATTTACCCACTGAATCCATCATGCATCATATGTAAAATGTTGAACTTCTTTCTGCTAGGAAATTACAGTTACTTTTGCCTGTTTATTGCTATGATACTGACTTGCCGGCAACTGCAAAAGCTTTCTCCACCCTCTTTCCCTCAAACCCAAAGGTTAAAGTAAGACTGGAGTAACAACTGCTGTTGTGTGAATTACAAAACAAAAACACCTTGTAAAAAGCATTAAAAACTATTAAACTGCTTCTCTGCTCCTTAATAGCTACCAAAAAAAAACAAAGTGTTTAGGAGCAAAAGTCATATTTAATGCACACTCACATACAAGGAGCACAGACTAGCACAGAACACACAGCCTTTTCCACTTTATGATTTAAGAAAGATGTCAGCATGTCAGTCTAAGTTGTTTCTCCAATCCTTCACTTCAATGTGTAATCCAAAGGTTTGACGTTTTATCCAAATACTTCTTTAAGGATTTCACAAGAACCTTAGAAGAAATGAAGAGATGTGTACAGCTGGCAAATGTGATAAAAGATTTTTGGAAGACCTGGGTGTCCATCAATGCATAGAAAGCCATAATGCCTACAAAAACGGAGGAGACTCACTACTGGAAAGGGCAACCCACAAAGATCACAGCATGAAAGCAGAGGTGAATGGGAACCCAGACAGGCAGAGCAAAGGACCTGCAGAAGTCTCCGGGACTTGTGAAAGTCTCTGTCCTTGTGTTCTTATGGAGAAAAGTGTAAGAAGGACAACAACAATGAGATCAATGCAATCTAGCAAAACCAACACTGCACATCTTAAAACTTTTAAAAGATCATCATGATGTTCCAGAACAGACAATGTTCTATGAATGAATGAGACAAAAGTTGAAGTCTTTGGTCAAAACCTGCAACATCATGTTTGGAGGTAAGACAAAAGTGGACATTGATACTAAAGACTCAAGGTGAATGGAGCCTTATGGTTTGGCCTGCATGTTTCTTCATGGCCTGTAACACTTGACGTGACCAATGGTCACTGAATTGAAAATATTATCAAGAAATCTGACAGAAAAGTATCAGGATATTAGAAGTTTAACAAAAGTTAAGTGATGTCACAGGACAACGAGCCCAAACACAGGAAGAAATAAAAAACAGAAAGGGTTAAACATACGGTAACTGGTGTTCTCGAATGGCCAATAAGTGACACGAGATGCTGTGGCCTGACCTAAAGAGAACTGATCAGAAAAGGGCACTCAGGGATGAAGGAACTGAAACGTTTTGGAATGAAGGAATGGTTTAAAATTCATTGCTGATCAGTAGCTACAAAAAGTTAGGTTTAGGTCATTACGCTTAAAGAAAGGTCAACCAGTCTGTAAAATAGGAGGTTCATGGAGTGGACTGTGAATGTTTAAACGACGTGTTTAGGACTGACAAGAAGCCGTCCAATTGTTTGTGTTATTACAGTAGTTTAGGACAACTGAGGCTGTCTGTAATCGGAGCTTAGTTGAAGATCGGACTACATTGTTAATAAGAATTAATATGGATACCCAGGAAATTCCAGAGGGATCAATACCTTTGTCTTGCTCTTGGACATTTGTATAGCACTCTTTATCGAGGACAGGCTGAGGACTTTTGCATAAAGTCACTATAATGGAAGAATAGCAAATTGCTAAATCTTACATCACAATCTCACACTAAATTTAAACACACAATAAAATAAAGTATTTTCACTCCATTTCTATGTTTCTCATAAAAATCACAAGACCCAACCTTTCAAGCTCATAAACCCCAACCCTAAATCTTACACATTTTTTATTTTACACTTACTTTTTCCAGACTTCTTTGATGGTGGTCGCTTATTTTTCTGAGCTCTAACAGATGTAGTTTCCACAGCCCTCTTTGGTTCAGACACTAATGATTCAGACTTCATATTAATAGAAGGCTCTGGAGATGAACAGTGTTTGCTATGAGAAAAGTCTAACCTGGTGACCACTCCATCTTGAAGGTTGTCTTCTTTTACACTGTCCATATTTGTATGGGTATGTGTCTCAATACTGACAGACTTCTCTTCAGGTTCTTCTTTAATGCTCACTGGCTGCAGTTCACTGTCCTCCTCCTTGATGTTCAGACTTTCCTGTTTAAGGTAGATGGATTCCCAATCACAGTCCTCCTTAATATTTACAGTTTTCTCCATGATATGTGCGTCCACATCACAGGTGTCCCGTTTCATATCCATTGAGATGTTCCAGTAAACAGCAGCTTTTGCTTTTTCTCTGTGAAAAGAACAAGAATCAACTTCATTAAAACTTCATCACTTATGTCTAAAAACACTTGAATATCATTTTAGAACAGGCTCTATGTTATGGTTTATGTAAAGTTAGACAGTTTGTAACATGCTGACAGTAACTCAATGCTCTTCATTTCAGATTATCAGAATCTTGGGAATGGAATGAAGGTCCAACAGACTTCGAAACAAGACGACCATCTTACAGAGTTGTGGGTCAGCAGTATTCACTACTTGAATTAAACATACAGTGCTGCTGGGGTTCCAGAATTGTCTTATCAGTTCATGTTGATGAAGGTTTGTACAAGTAGGGGCACAGGATTGTGTTAAGAAACAGAAAAGTCTGGAGGGAGGAGATGAAAGAGGAACTTAACTTTGCTGAAATGCACAGCTGCAACAAGAGAATTCAAGCAAGTGAAATAAGGGGTTTGCTAGCTTAGGCTGACAGGTATAACTGACCGTGCATAACTTCTGTTTTTTTCAGTGGGTTTGATAAACCTTTTCAATTCATTTAACACTAGAATTACCAGAGCCTACGAAAAAACTTGTAATTCCGTCCCACCTTGAATCGCTTCTTAAAATCGTTCACAGCTCTCCACCAGCCTCTTTTGTCATATAAATGTGCTGATAAAAATCAGGCTGCAAGCAGCCGGCTATTCCATCCCCCCAACGACTTAGAACGTGCACAAACTTCTCCCAGCTCATGCCTTGATTGATTATCTAGGAGTGAAGTGCAGTTTTAGAGTGGAAAGAATAGATCATTATTTGGAATACACGCATTTCACGTGTGTTCCGTTTCTACAGTAATCCGTGTAAACACATTTTTAAAACAGAAACGTTTTTCATATTGTAGTAGTAAATGACAAAATGTAAGCATAAACTATATAATGTATGAAGCCTGAAGTCCAAATATCAAACACTTTCACAAAAGGTACACATATAACAGAACAAGTATGCTGTTATTCAAAAATATAACTGCAGAAAAAAGCCACCTTAGCATGCCATATTGACACGTACGTACTGCAGCTGACACAGTAGCATAATGGTATCAGCCGCTTACTGGTATCCAAAAGCTCATGAGTTCGATCCCACATGGTTCAGTTTTGAGAAGTAAACTGCTCTTATTCTTACTATTTTAGAATAAAAACATCCATTTGATTTCAGTGTGTAACAGCCAGTAATTTATGATACTTGTAAAGGTTATTATGTTTTTTTTTATTCACTTTTCATTCTCAGTCTCAGTCGTGTTCAGGATCCTTCCTACCCCCATCTGAGAATGCTGTTTTCACATAAAGATGCGCTGTAGCTCTGCAGCGTACTTATGACTGCATTCTCGTACCAATGCTTGCGAACTGAAGTGCCTGCGTGCACTTTTCGTGGCATTACACGTCTATTTTTTTTAGCATGCCCGTCGCTCAAACACAGGAACATATGTTGGTGTACAAGAATAAAAAACAAGTGCACTTTTATTCTAGACTATAAGTGAAGAAAAAATAAAGCAAGTTACAGTAGGCGGTTGATACGACAGCTTGCGTGGTGCAATGCTAAGAACTGCTGATTTCGATCCGTGCTATATAAAATCATCACATTCAAATATTAACAATTTCCACACACCCTTCCTACATTCACGACATGTGTACTTGTTGCAGTGTACACATCTCTCTGTGCTATGGTTCCTATTACACTGAATGAGCACCTGACATTGTACTTTCTTCCCTATATACACTGTAAATCACATTCAAGTATAGCGCGTCTCCAAATAAATCACATTTGAGTTATAGCGCGTCTTTATGTGAAAACAGCAGTGTCAGATTGGGGGAATGTGAGCGACTGAGAGAATGGAACTGAATAAAAAAAAGACTGAAATCAAATGTATGTTTTATTCTAAAATAGTTAAGTACATGCAATATTATTTGAAAGCGAACAGCGTCAGATCGGGTTTGAATACACGCTACGACGCTGAACTCCCTGTCTATCTACAAAGTAATAACAGTAATTTTATTATTATATAGGAGCTTCCCTGTCTGCCTATCATATAGTGCCTTTCCTTCCTACTTATCTATATATCTATCCCCTTAGCTGTTTTTTATATATCTATTATACAGTGCCTTCCCTGTTTATTTATATATCTAGTGCCTTCTCTGCCTGTTTGTCTGTCTGTCTGATTGCATATAGCGCTGAACTTACTGCTCTGTACTTTTCTGTCCTCTGCATGTCCTGGAGTACAAAAGAAACAGCACCATACAGCAACATGCGAACTGGCAAGATCGGGAAAAAACGCGGTCACTGATTACAAACCGCAAGATGAATGAAAGAGACAATATATGTAAAAACATCATCGCACTAATGCAATATTATTTGAAAACGAACAGCGTCAGATCGGGTTTGAATATGCGCGGTTTTCAAATAATATTGCTTGTACTTAACTATTTTAGAATAAAAACATACATTTGATTTCAGTCTTTTTTTATTCAGTTCCATTCTCTCAGTCGCGTTCACGATTCCCCCCCCAGCCAATCTGACAATGCTGTTTTCACATAAAGGCGCTATAACTCAAATGTGATTTATTTGGAGACGCTATACTTGAATGTTATTTATATAGGGAAGAAAGTACAATGTCAGGTGCTCATTCAGTGTAATATGAACTATAGCACAGAGAGATGTGTACACTGCAACAAGTACACATGTCGTGAATGTAGGAAGGGTGTGTGGAAATTGTTAATATTTGAATGTGATGATTTTATATAGCACGGATCGGAAATCAGCAGTTCTTAGCATTGCACCACGCAAGCTGTCGTATCAACCGCCTACTGTAACTTGCTTTATTTTTCTTCACTTATAGTCTAGAATAAAAGTGCACTTGTTTTTATTCTTGTACACCAACATATGTTCCTGTGTTTGAGCGACACGGGCATGCTCAAAAAATAGACGTGTAATGCCACGAAAAGTGCACGCAGGCACTTCAGTTCAAGCATTGGTGCGAGAATGCAGTCACAAGTGCGCTGCAGAGACGCGCATCTTTATGTGAAAACAGCATTCTCAGATGGGGGATAGGGAAGGATCCTGAACATGACTGAGACTGAGAAAGAAAAGTGAATAAAAAAAAAAAAACTAACCTTTACAAGTATCATAAATTACTGGCTGTTACGCACTGAACTCAAATGCATGTTTTTATTCTAAAATAGTAAGAATAAGAGCAGTTTACTTCTCAAAACTGAGCCATGTGGGATCGAACTCATGAGCTTTTGGATACTAGTCAGCGGCTGATACCATTATGCTACTGTGTCAGCTGCAGTACGTATGTGTCAATATGGCATTCTAAGGTGGCTTTTTTCTGCAGTTATATTTTTAAATAAAAGCATACTTGTTCTGTTATATGTGTACCTTTTGTGAAAGTGTTTGATATTTGGACTTTAGGCTTCATACATTATATAGTTTATGCTTACATTTTGTCATTTACTACTACAATATGAAAAACGTTTCTGTTTTAAAAATGTGTTTACACGGATTACTGTAGAAACGGAACACACGTGAAATGCATGTATTCCAAATAATGATCTATTCTTTCCACTCTAAAACTCCACTTCACTCCCAGATAATCAATCAAGGCATGAGCTGGGAGAAGTTTGTGCACGTACTAAGTCGGTGGGGGGATGGAATAGCCGGCTGCTTGCAGCCTGATTTTTATCAGCACATTTAGATGACAAAAGACGCTGGTGGAGAGCTGTGAACGATTTTAAGAAGCGATTTAAGGTGGGATGGAATTACGTGTTTTTTCGTAGGCTCTGGCAATTCTAGTGTTAAGGCCACCTGTACCCTCTTTACCAACTGAATCATTCATAACTTTTGATTGTGCTATCAGATTTAAACAAACCCCCTTGTGTTCACTAAATGTTTTAAAGTGCATTGTTCTGTTAAAACTGTGACCATCCCTTCTCCATTAGTAAATAGCCGATTGATTTGACTTAAGCTACTTAACTGCACCACCATAACAGGGATTGATGTGTGTCATGTTAAAAGGAAAAAGAGTTTAAACTCTGTAAGAAAGGGCAGAGCAAGGCTCTTTTCAATTAGAAGGCCACGTTCCTTCAATGTGGGAGGTGACATAATTCACATCTTCTATCACATTCTGATGACCAGTGTGATTTTCTACATTGCAGTGTGCTGCGCTGTGTACATCACGTCAAGAGAGGCCAACTGAAAAAAAAAGGCTAATTAAAAGGGCAAAATCAGTCATAGATGCTCCCTGGTCCCCCTGGAGTTCCTAGCTGAGGAGAGGATTAAAACAAAACTGAGTGCCACTATGAACAATGCTGCACAATAAAATGGAGTTCTTTCAAATCATTCCACATAAGTGTGTCAAGAAACACTACGGGGGCTCCTTTATACCAACAGTAATACGTCTGCTAATGTCTCATGCTGACACTGGCAGCCAATTCAGAACTTTTCTTTTTTTTTCTTTTTCTTGCTTCATAGTCATTCTGGTGTGTGTTCAGACCAAAG
>NW_024385141.1:0-27376 GCF_016835505.1 Polypterus senegalus
TTTTTGTGGCTATAAATTTGTTTTTTTTGATTCCAAAAACTTTGATCAATTTTATAGTCATAATCATGAATTTTTTTCCCGTTAAATTCAAGGGAAAAAAAGCAAAGAGGTGAGGCACAAGCGCCTCGCCCCCCCGACTGCTCTCTCTCTTAACCTGCTTTGGGCTGTGCCAGTTGTGCCCTCTTATATCGCCAATATAAGGTTTTCTAACTTTTATTATACCCCCTGACTTTCCACAGTCTGGCTAATATTTTTAATGATGGACAAAAAGCTGCAGTGAAAAGGCACAAAAGAAAGGGAGGAGTACCATGCCCCCTGAAGGGAGGCACATGTAGCCCAACATCGTTGTGCTGCTGTTCTTCAGGAGGAGCCAATAAGTTAGCAATATCAGAAAGTTGGTGCATTGCAGTGGTCTGTTTATTTTTTTTTTTGCCCCAGCTGACTCCCAAAAATGGAAGATTAAAATTTTAAAACTAAAGGGAAATAAGGGGATTTTTACAAAAAAAGTGCAGAGATTTTCGGGAGAAGGATAGGCTTGGACTTAATTTAAAATAAAGGTACGAATAAATGGTTTTAAATTTTAAAAAAAATTGCATCAGATAAGGAAAAAAACAATCCACTTTTTAAAAAAACTAAATTTTGACTTTAAATAAAAATTTTTTTTGTTTTTTTGTTATCCTTTTTTTGAATTGTCTGTTTTAAAAAATTGATTAAATCATCAGAATTAAAAAGTTTTAAAAAATAATAAATATTTAAAAAATTAAATCTGTTTATACTTTCATTTGATTGAATGAGTATGAATTGTGGAGTTGCAATGGCAAATTTAGAGCACATGGAGCTTGCCATACTTTTTCCCTGTCTCTCGTCGCCACTATAAATGTAATGTTCTTTCTTGAAATCCCTTACCTATGTGTGTGGGAATAAGTACCTTTGGGTTCATTTTACTAAATTTTATTGAAGGAGTCAGTGCCTCACCAGCCATGATCCCCACCGCACGTCACTGACATCAATGTTTTACAATACAGTTTGTTGGTACTGCTTACTGATACACTTTATAGATCTAGATCTCATACGCCAAAAACTAGTACCTAATTTGGTAATGCTGAATCTAGGGGATTTTTTGTGTAATTTACCAATAAGGTTATGTATTATTTTTTGTGACAAACAAAAACATATACAGTGGTGTGAAAAACTATTTCCCCCCCTTCCTGATTTTTTTATTCTTTTGCATTTTTTCACAAAAATTTTTGATCATAAAAACATTTAACCATTAGTCAAATAAAACAAAGTAAACACAAAATGCAGTTTTTAAATGATGGTTTTAAATTATTTAGGGAAAAAAAAAACCCAAAACCACATGGCCCTGTGTAAAAAAGAAATTCCCCCCTGAACCTAAAACTTTTCCCCTTCAGCAATAACTGCAACAAGCTGCAAAAACTTGCAATGAGTCTTTTTCAGCTCTGGAGGAATTTTGGGCCCCCTCATCTTTTTGGAATTGTTTTTTCAGCTTTATTTGAGGGTTTCTGCATGAAGTGCCTTTTTTGGTCAGCCAAGCATCCAAAATTGGGTTCAGGTCAGGGCTTTGCTAACCCCAAAGTCTTATTTTTTTTTTCTTCAGCCATTCAGAGGTGGATTTGTGGTGTTTTTGGGCATTGTCCTGTTGCAGCACCAAGTCCTTCAACTTTAGTTTCAAAGATGGCGGACATTCTCCTTCGGATTTTTTGGGAGAAGTAAATTATGGTTCCATCTATCACAGAAGCCTTCCCGGTCCTGAAGACAAAAAAACCCCAGACCATCACAACTACCACTACCATATTTTACTGTTGGTATGACTTTTCAAATGCTGTTTCCTTTTTACCCCCATGTTGGGGCATTTTCCCCTTTTTTTTTCCATCGGTCCACAAGGTATTTTCCCAAAAGTCTTGGGAATCATTGAGATGTTTCAGCAAAAAGAGCGAGCCCCCTGTTCTTTTGTTAACGTGGTTTTTGCCTTGGGAAATTTTTGCCATGCAAGCCCTTTTTTTCCCAGTCTCTTTCTTTGGTGGAGTCATGAACACTGACCTTTTTGGGCAAGTGAGGCCTGCAGTTCAGATGTTGTCCTGGGGGCTTTGAGACCTCTCGGATTTTGCCCTGTGCTCTTGGGGGAATTTTGGGCAGGGGGACCCCTGGGGGTTTACCACTGTTCCATGTTTTTTCCATTTGTGGGTAATGGCTCTCACTGTTTCACAGTCCCAAAGCTTTAGAAAGGTTTTTTTAACCCTTTCCAGACTGATAGATCTCAAACTTTGTTTTCATTTGTTCCTGAATGTCTTTGGATCTTGGCATGATGTTAGCTTTTTAGGTGCTTTTTTTCTACTTCTTGTGTGGGCTCCATTGAAATGATTTCTTTATTGAAACAGGGTGGCAGTAATAGGCCTGGGGGGGTACGAAAATTTAACCAGGTGTGATACACCAAGTTTGGGGATTTTTTTAACAAGGGGGAATTACTTTTTCACAGGGGCCCTGTAGGTTTGGATTTTTTTTTTTCCCTAAATAATAAAAAACCCTCATTTTAAAAATTTTTATTTACTTGTGTTTTATTTGACTAATGGTTAAATGTGTTTGATGATCAGAAACATTTTGTGTGACAAACATGCAAAAGAATAAGAAATCAGGAAGGGGCAAATAGTTTTCCACACCACTGTATACCTATTCAAGTAAAGGTGTATTATCTTCGAATAAATAAGTCAAGTTCATTTGAAGCTGCTGTGTGAATTCTCTGATCATTTACCAGTGTCCACTGACAACGGAGTGAGCACTACAAGTCCTGAACTCACTTTCTAAAGGCTATAGTGGTTGGACCTGATGTCGCTTACTTGCCTGAATGTATTCAGAATATCAAGTTATATTAAATTTTTCCCAAATAGTCCCTTTTTATGCACCTTATAGTGTAATACTAAAACCCATATCTGTTAATGTAAACTGACACTGATGTGGCACTGTTAAAAGTGTGGAAAAGGTAGAAATAAATGAAATAATACAACCGGTGTTTAAATGATTTGGAAGCCATGCATGTTTGGTTCAGTTAAGGCTGCCACCTTAAAATCCTGGCTCTAATGGAATTGTATGATTCTTTACTGGGTTGTGTGATTCCAGGTACAAGTACTGTTTACAAAGCACCAATGTATTGTGGGAACAAATCTCTAGAAAGTTGTTGTCTTTTCAAAACTTTCTAATCGTAAAATTAAAAAAGAGTTTATTGTATGCTATCTGCGATTAAGGAAACCCTGGACTTAGCTTGTGTGAGAATATCAGCAACAGTTTTTGCAAATAACTTTTTCATGGATATTTACTGTATGGAGCCTGTTATACATCTAATTATACCCAGGTTGTTTCTGGGAAACCCGGGGGCACGGGTGGTGCAGTGGTAGCGCTTTCTGCCTCGCAGTTAGAGACCGGGTTTGCTTCCGGGGCCCTCCCTCGTGGAGTTTATGTTCTCCCTGTCTGCGTGGGTTTCCTCCAGGCTCGGTTTCCTCCCACAATCCACAGACATGCAGGTTAGGGTGGATTGTCGATTCTAAAGGGGTTGGTGTGTGGTGTGTTTGTGGTCTGCGGTGGGTTGGCACCCTGCCCAGGGTTGGTTCCTCCTTGTGCGCTGGGATTGGCTCCAGCAGCCCCCCTGACCCTTTTATTGGATTCAGCGGGTTAGGAAATGGATGGATGGATGGATGGATGTTTCTGGAACCTTCACATGGGGGGGTCTTTTAGAACCAAAATGGTTTCCCTAGTTCCCCCCTGAAAACCACCCCCTGATTGTGATATCAACGTAGCAGTTAATAGATAGGGAAGGAGTACCCGATTACGACACACCATTTGGGTTTTGGTGGTACGTTCAAGGACAGCATGGGGGTCTCCCTTTACCTGTTGAAACCGGATTCACCTCCTGTCTTGCAGCAGCCTGGGATCAATTGGGTTGTTTTCCCGTCCTCGACAGATGGTCGGCGGGTTTAGACGCCTTCCTATTTGTGATAAGACTTCAGAGGTGAGAAGGCCCGAAGTTCAGTACCCGCCTGGATCTAACGGGCGTCTCAGTCCGTCCGTGTCCATTCATCGGGATCGCCTCGGTGGGGGGGTTTTAAAGTCAAGCCCTGATCTTTCCCTGGACCCATATACGGTAAGCCTCTGATTTTTTGGCCCAAAGATATACGACCCAGCCCCTGATCAATGTCACATATTTATCTAAAGCGCTGAAACCTTGGAGGACAAACTATTCAACGGACCTCTTCAGGTAAGCGCGTGGAATGTAAATGGGGACTTAGACATCGATCTCTATAAATCCTACAAACGGCCCTTGAATCGGCTCCCATGGCTCCCTATAATCTAAAACGGATTCTGAAATCGAATGTTTATTTTGGGGTAACCTTGTCCTTGGGTTTAGGCGACCGGCCTATAATGGGGAACTTCGTCGCAGGGCTACTAGGGATTTTGTGGTCATTTTGGGCGATCAGGGTCATCACGATTGTCAAAACGTTTGGCGTTACCATGCCCAAAAGTAACTTATCCCACGTCAAACATATTTAAAATCAGTTTCTTAAATTCAAGACAGCATACCAGACGTTCAATCGGGGTACAGGATTGCTTTCGAGTCTTGATGAAACCTTCTATGGTTTTTATCAAAGAAAAGGGGCCTTTTTGGCCCGCCCCCCCGTGGAGGAGGGATAGAAATTCATAAAAAATTTTAGGACCTCCATAGATGTGCTTTGAATGGAGATTTCAGAAATTCATCCGATGTGCGTAAATCTGACGTGAACAACCGGGTAAGCAAAAAAAGGGACACTGGCTATATTTTTCAGGATCTCCCCCTGTGCGCCGATTTTTTCAATTCCAAAACGGATTAGGTGCTGGCGTGTTTGTGTGTGTGTTTATGTTGCGATGATTGGGGCCCCCGCCAAGGGATTTTTTGCCTTGGGCCCAAAGCTTGCTGGGGTAGTTCCATCTTACCCCCGTCCTTGTTCAATGGGGAAAGGGGAAAAGGAGGTGTTACATTTACAAGAATGTATTTATTTATATTGTATGATTGTTTATGTTCCACTTTTTAACATAAGCCGATCATGTTTCATTTATTAAATCTTGTGGAAAGTGCAAATACTAACTTTAGTCATTTAGGTGAAGTCAAAATAGTTATATTTAGTCCTCCCGGAAATGAATACGCACCCAGCGGATTTATCATCACAGATGTTTAAACTTTAAAAGGCGGGCCTTTCAAAGACGCAAAGGTTTTTCATTTGAGTAATTGTCCTGGTTAAAGCAAAAGGTTAGCAAAAAAAAGTTAAAAGATAAAAACACACACACAACGGGGAAAAATTCCGATATTCATTTAAAAAACTTAATCACACAGACTAACGTTACCCCTTTTTTTTGTTTTTTTTGTATTCTCTTTTTATGTTTTATCAAGGTTAACACGGTGGCGCAGTGGTAGCGCCGCTGTAAGGAGACGCGGGTTCACTTTCTGGGTCCTCCCTGCGTGGAGTTGATTTATTGACATGAGTCATGTTTATTTAACATAACATAATTAATTTAGCAGAGAATGAAAAAGTTACATTCATTTTGTATAAAAATATCATGTTGTTTCAGAATATAATAATTTAGTGCATTAATCCATCCATCCATCCTCTTCCGTTTATCCGAGGTCGGGTCGCGGAGGCAGCAGCTTGAGCAGAGATGCCCAGACTTCCCTCTCTCCCCGGCCACTCTTCCAGCCTTCGGGGAATCCCGAGGCGTTCCCAGGCCAGCCAGGAGACATAGTCCCTCCAGCGTGTCCTGGGTCTTCCCCGCCTCCTCCCCTGTTAGACGCCCAGAACACCTCACCAGGGATGCGTCCAGGAGGCATCCTGATCAGATGCCCAGCCATCCCATCTGACTCCTCCTCGATGTGGAGGAGCAGCGGCTCACTCTGAGTCCCTGCCAGATGACTGAGCTCCTCACCCTATCTTTAAGAGAAAGCCCAGACACCCTGCGGTGGAAACTCATTTCAGCCGCTTGTATTCCGATCTCGTTCTTTCGGTCACTACCCATAGCTCATGACCATAGGTGAGGGTAGGAACGATAATAATTTAGTGCATTTAGTGCACTAAGCATAATTACATTATTTTTGATATAAACAATTTTATCATGTGCAACAGATGTACATTTTTTTTTTATTTTAATCTGACATGCATTTTTCAGTGCTCTTGACAAACTTGTTCAGAAAATGGGTGAACGGACGGTTACATTTGATTCTGGAAACCACGACAACTGCTGCATTAGGCTAAATAGAATTTGATTGGGCTGATTATACTGTTTCTAAACTGCATGTTTAGAAAAACGGATGGATGGATTTGATTGAGTAGATTTGATTCTGCAGATATACACGGAAGTTGATACTTGAGCTGTACTGGATCGGGCTGAATTGGTGTTGTTTCTGCCTTGCGCACGACTAGTGCTGGAATTGGCTCCAGCTACCCCGCCATCCCGCTCAGGATAGGCAAGTTTGGAAATCGGATGGATGGTACGCCTATGAACTTCAAGATTGTCGGCTTTCACTAACAGAATTGAATGAAGCCAACACGCAGGATTCCCAAATGTTCCGCTACAGCTCAGTCGCGCGGCGTGTTTTCAACACCGGTGGGATGGCATAGCCAGTCATTCATGTAGCCGATGATTTTCCTTATTATAACTTAACATTATGGAAGTTCAAACAGGGATGTAACATACCCAGTGACGATTAGGGAGATAACCGTTAGTGCTCAGTGTTGCCCAAACTCTGACATCTTATTTGCCATAAAAAGGGTGTTGTACCGTGTTCCCTATTATGAATGTAGTAGAAGTGAAAAAAAACGATACCTTTTAGTGACTAACTAAAAAGATTGCATAACGCTTATATATTGTAAATCTTTTTAGTTAGCCAATAAAAGGTGTCATTTTCTTCACTTCCACTAAACCCCGATCTGGAGTTTTTACCGTGTCTGTTTTTTTTTTTTTAAGAAATTTGATGAAATCTAAGATATTGTATGAATATTGACACTGACTGGGAGTGCTGCGGACTACGAACGCGTTCTCTTTGTGTTAAGTTCGCCGTTCGTACGGGCGCAGACTATTTGCTGCAAGACCGGCGCTGGGGTGGCGACCACCTCATATAGAAGTTCACTTTAAAACCTTTGTTCCTGAAACTAAACTAAATGACTTTGATGGCGAGTGGCGAAGCTTTCAAAAGTAAAAGACCTTTCAATGCATTGAAAACTTAAAAATTTCCCAGAAGACGCAGTCTTGAAAGCCCGGTTCTTTAATTATGCCTCTTTGATGTGTACAGCCATTATAGACAAAGCATAATTTCATTCTGGGAAGAGTTCTTTGCATATGTAGTTGATTCTTTTGAAATTTGAAAAATTCCTTAGAAAAAAAAATGAAGTTATCAATGTATCAATGGGAGAGGGCGGTCCCCTTGGGAACATTTTGGGGCGGCATTATTGGCCAAAAGGCTCAGTACGATTTATCTACACATGCTTCAAAAATAATTTTCAGGCTGTCATTCTGTGACGGCATCGGACAAAACAGTTGAAATTTATGAGTCCATAACAAAAATAAACATAAACATTACACCCATAATAATTTCTAGGAAGATAAATAACTAATTTATAATTTCGTTTCATTATCGACCCGAATGCGTTCTTCACTGCGCAAAAAACATCCCCAGCTATCACTTGACATTACACTGGTTCTTTTTTCGCAGGGAATTACAGTATTAAACTAATAATGTGAGTGCTTCTATACTATATTTTTGTCTAGTTGATGCTAATAAATAATTATATGTGAAAAATGATTGCTGTTTCTCTTTTATGAATAAATCTATGCAATTTTATCTTATTTCTCTATAGGTCCTTTTTTAAATTTTTTATTTAAATAAGTTAACATATTTAGATATGTTGGAAGGCTGCAAATTGAAGCATCGCCCCGCCCGAGCGGGACGAACTCCAGCTACGCCACTGTATGTAGCAGGACACTACACATTAAGAAAAAACCCGGAATTAGCCTGCTGTGTTTTTATATTCAACACAAGTCCATTAAAAAACGTAAAAAATGGTATTTCACAAATCTGATGCCATCTATTTAAGGTTATTTGCTGTTAGGAGTCTGCTACAGGTATCAATAAATAAAGTTTTTTCTGGAACCTTCATGTAGTTTATGTCTTTTGCGGACCTATGGTTCCACCCGTAACATCGTTCCTGAAGAATCATATTGGCACCTTTATTTTAAAAAAGTATTGTACAGATCACCGAATGTCAAAAAAGGTCTCGATGAACCAAAAAATCAATTACTATCAGATTTTTACTACAAACTTGACAGTTTATACCAACTCCTCGGCTCAGGTAGAGAGTTTTATTTTCTCAATTGAATTGGGTTGAAACAAAGAATACACACAAAAAAACAGAAAAACTTCTAGACGGACCCATTGACAAGCAAGGAGTGACGAAATATAATAACACTTGTACAACTTGCAAGGGAGCGAAAAACAATTATTACGAGATCTTCATAATAAAGCTTAATACAATCTTCATAATGGGAGAACTATACCAAAGATATTCTGAAATGCGAAGATTTCTGACGAAATAGTAGCAGCCTAATGATGATTCCGATAAGGAGGACTAAAATCAAAAGTAAGTAACAGTTATGAACACAGTCAGCGATTTTCTAATCGGCTTAGTCCCGAACAGGATCACGGGGTCTGCTGGGCCATCCAGGCTAAATTGGACGCAAGGCAGGAAGAAACCCTGGACAGGCCAGTTAATCAGGTCGAATACACACACACACACACCACATACTAGGGGTAATTTAGAATGCCAATTTACCTAACCTGCATGTCGTTTCTGAAGTAAAAACCCCGCAGACACGGGGCGAACATGCAATAAATAGATAAAAAAAAATTTTGTTGAACATCATTTTATTGAGTTTATGCAATCTGGGCTTTTGTGAGAATCTGGTTTTTCGATCCCCGGAATTTTTTGGAAACATCACGACAGTTGTGCTATGGAATATGCAGCAAAAAATCTATGGAGGATGTAATTACTTACTTCTGCGATATGTATATCTTAAAGACGAATCGCATCATTCAGGGGCTCGCAGCCTTCAAACAAGCGCGCCACCTGGCAGGCGCAATTTCCTGATTTCGCGTACACTGAGCTATAAGCGCAAAAGACCACCGTAACTTTCCCCCACAATCCTTTGCTTAAATCGCGCGCTTATTCTCGTCCAGCCCGCGGAGCCATGCTGGTTTCTGGGAGTTGAAGCCCCTCCGGTAGCTCTTATAGACGGAACGTGCTGAAATAAAGTTTGCCTCTCTCTCCCAACTCGGGTTTTTATGAGAATGTACACTTTACGTATTTCCCAGTTACTTATAGGTTAACTTTTCGGTGAGTGTCTCTTCAAACGTAGATGTAGCATTTTTTCCCAGTAAGCCCATTACCTCAGAGCGGTCTAAAAGTTCATCAGTCTGAGCTGAGATTTTGACAGAAGACCTCAAAGTTTCCCGGTCTTTAAATTCAAGGAGAGGAGAAACCCATAGACAAGGCATGAAAGAATCACGTTTCCATGTGACGACTCTTTCATGTGTGTTTTATTTTTTATCACTATCTTTTCTGTTGCCAGTATTAGCTAATTAGCTCTAAAATCAGGCAAAACAAATATATTGATATTGTAGCGTTCTGTTCTTTATTGTAGGTTCTGTTTTGCAGTTTGTGTTCTGTGATTTGCATCCCTCTCAGTTATTTATTCTGTTGTCCTGTTAATTCTCATGGACTGTAATAGAGTGGAAGGTAAAGGAGGTTCCGGGGGGGTGGAGCCGAGGCGGGTGGGGGGAAGCGCTAGGTTGGAAGGAGAAGGGTGGAGACAGGAGGGAGGTTCGGTCATGTCGCTCTCGCTGTGAGATTGTTTTTTTTTAGTTCTGCCTGTTCGGCGTGGTTGCGGCCAACAGCAACCGTTTTTTTTTAATAAAGAAGGGACTAACCAAGGACCGTCTCGGATCGTCATTCGTCTGGGAAGACGCTACAATATTTTGATTTGTCCAAATGTATTGCGCCAAACTATTTATTATAGGTTTATTTTCTGGACCTTATTACTAATGTTTAATTTTCAGGTCCTGACACAAGTTGTGTGCTGTGTTTACGGCTATATATATTTACAAATCATCATTAATATGTGCAAAATTATTTTTTTTTCAAGGATATTCATATTTAACGGAGTTACGTTTAAGCTACGTGTCCAAAAGTTTTCAGCCATATCGGTCATTGTTAAGTCGCTGAGTAATAATTGTACAGTTAAATGAAATAACCAAGACACTGAAAATGTGCTTAAAATATTTCATGTTTCAAGTATTTTGCACAACATGTAGTTGATGAGAATTGTTAAAGTCGAGGGTCGGATGAATTCAACCCAATATCAACAAGTTCTTGGGGTAATGTTCAAGCATCAGTCACAAAGTTACCCAGAGGGAGAATGCAATGTTTTGGAATGGCTGTCACAGTCCCTGACTTGAATATCATCGAAATCTATGGGATGATTTGAAGCAGGCTGTCCATCAAATTGAACTGAACTGGAGAGATTTTTGTATGAAGAATGGTCAGAAATACCAACATCAGAGTCCCGACACTCATCAGAGGCTACAGGAGGACAGCCGAGGCTCAAAGGAGCAAAAGGAGGCTCAACTGAGTATTGATGTCATATCTCTGTTGGGGTGCCCACATTTATGCAACCCGTTAATTTTGTTATGATGCATATTGCATATTTTCTGTTAATCCAGTAAACTTAATGTCACTGCTGAAATCCTACTGTTTCCATAGCATGTCAGATTTTAAAAAAGGAAGTTGCTACTTTGAAAGCTCAGCCAATGAGAAACAAAAATCCAAAAAAATTTAAGGGGGGTTCCCCAAAACCCTTTTTCGTATGACTGTAATTAGTTAAATACAGATCATCTTTTATGTAACCAGGTATCTCAAGTGACTTTAATATTAAAAAGTTCCTGTATATGAAAGGTCCAGCTTATGGAGTCAGTATTAGCCTCACAATAAAAGCATAAGAACACTACAACAACTCTGGTAATTGAAAAGCACAAGTCAAGGGATGGATCGAGAAAATGTCCATGTCACAGAATATCCCTTGGAGTACAGTAAAATCAGTCATTAAGAAATCGAAAGAGCAAGATGTAGCATAAATCCTTTGGAGGAAGGCTGAGTGATAATGCAAAAGAATACCAGTGATGACGACCACAAAACCTCCCGTAACTAGGAAGAGTTATGCTTCACTGGATAAGGTGCAGCTTTATGGGAGCTTGACAAAGAAAAGCCAATGTTAAAAAAATTTTTCCTAGATCTTAGAAGAAAGTACAAATGCGCCTCTGATATCAGCGGGAAGACATTTCTGCAGTCTGATGAGACTAAAATTGAACTTTTGGCCATCATACTACATGCCATGTTTTAAACATTACAGTACATTATCTAAAACACATAATCCTCACCATAAACATGGAGTGGCAGCATGCTATGGGGACACTTCTCTGCAGCAGTGTCTGGAAGGCTCATAATACAGGGAAAATTTGATGCAACCAAATAATAGAAAATTATGGAGAAAAAGCTCAGTACAGTTTACAAGAAACCTGAGGACTGATCATTGATGTTAGGTAGAATGTCTAGAGGTGCTGGGTGGTCTTGTGGCCTCGGTACCCCTGCAGATTTTATTTTTTTTTCTCCAGCCGTCTGGGGTTTTTTTTTTTTTTTTTTTTCCTCCCCGGCCATTGGGCCTTACTTTTTATTCAATGTTAATTAGTGTTCTCTGATTTTAATTTTGCTTTGTCTTTTTATCTCTCTTTTTTTCCTCATGTAAAGCACTTTGAGCTACATTATTTGCATGAAAATGTCGACAGGGGAAAAAAAGGTTGTTGTTGCATCTTGGGGATTTTTTAACCAGTAAGACAATGGCCCCAAGCATAAGGTCTAAACTAAAAGGAATGGCTTACAAACAACAATGTTAATGTTATGGAGTGGCTGAGTCACAGCCCAGATCTCAATCCCAAATTTTGAATTTGTGGCTGGACTTGGGGAAAATGACTGTTCACTCATGATCCCTGTGCAACCCCGACACAGCCTGAGCAATTTTTTCAAAGAAGAATGGGGCAAATGTCCAGCCTTGTAACCGCTAGAGACCAATGACAGAGACTCAAGGCTGAACTGCTGCCAAAGGTGCACCTACTAGATATATAGTAATTAAATAATTTTATGTTTTATATTTTTAATTAATTTAAATCACATTGCAGAGTTAGAGTTTTCTGTTGATCAGTGTCAAACAATCCAAATTAAATCTGCTCTAATTAAATAATGTACAAAAATAAAATGAAAACTTATGGTTGGAGAATCCCTTTAATAAGCCCTATTTGTCCAGGTAGCTGTGTGAGTTTGGTTTAGATCTCCTTTGGAGCTTACGTTTCATTGTGTTCCTATAGGTTTTTTCTGGCTTTGTTAGTTAGGGCCTGCATCCCAAAAACTCCTGTGTTAGGTTAATTGAATTATTATTAGGTGTCTGTGTGTGAAATTATACCATGCATTACTCTAGCATCCCTTCTAAGTTTGGTATCATCCTTATGTTCAATGTTGTTGGAATAGTCGCCTAAATTGTCAGGTCAGTCAGTCAGTCAGTCAAGTCATTATCCAACCCGCTAAATCCTAACACAGGGTCGTGCTCGCCCTAAATTGGCTTAAGTGAGTTCAGTAAATTTAAGAATGGAAAGCTTAATTAAGATTAATACATTAACCTGAGGGCTGCACGGTGCGAGTGGTAGAGCTAGCTGCCTGCAGTTAGGAGACCGGTTCGCTTCCGGGTCCTCCCTGCGGAGCTTGCATGTTCTCCCGTGTCTCGCGGGTTCTCCGGGAGTCGCCTCCCACAATCCAAAAGACATGCAGGTTAGGTGGGTTGGTGATTCTAAATTGGCCCTGGTGTGTGCTTGGTGTGTTTGTGTGCGCCTCGTGGGTTGGCACCCTGCCCGGATTGAGTTCCTGCCTTGTGCCCTGTGTTGGCTGGGATTGGCTCAGCAGACCCCGTGACCCTGTACCGATTCATGGGTTAGAAAATGGATGGATGGACATTAACCTGAAATCGTTGCACAGTTTAATGAAATGCATTTGGTGAAGCAGTTTTCAATGTGATTTTATTTGAAACAGACAAATACTTCTAATACATCTGAGTATTAAAACTTGAAACATTGGATCCTGTTACAGTATATTGTAATTACCTTGGCTTCTCATAGTGCACAGCAAATATTGTTTTAATCTAATATAGTGTCTACCAGTAAGTATAAGAGTGCTACCATGAAGTGCCTTAACCAGCGATTTAACAGTATGTATAGAGCTCAGCTTTATCTGCACAGTGGAGTCTCCAGGGAATTCCTCTTCCTTAACAATTTCTATATCTCCCTTTCATCTAGGACTTCTTTGCATCTCGCTTGTGTTCAAGGACACCATTTAATTGTTTCTTATTTGATAAACATCAATGCAGACCTCAACGTTCAGGGACTCAAACTTATGGACGCCACTGATGAAGGTAAAGGACCAGACAAATGAGTGTGAGTGACCAATAAATGTCTTGATATTATCTTTGAGTATATTTTAGGGTTTTGTTTTAAGCCTGGTTTTGGAACCAGAGAATTCTAAATTTCTGGTTCAGTTTTGCAAATGAAATGTATTTATCATAGTTATTCTTTTCACCCACAATTTCAGACTAAACAGGTTTAATTTTCTGAGTCTGACAGAGCAGGACATGTCCATTAGTCCCATGATGCACTCTGGTAGCTCTCCTCTACACAGCTTCAGGTGCTGCTATGTCTTTTTTATACTGTGGTAACCAGAACTGCGACAGTACTCCAGGAGAACAGGGGCCCCATGCTAATATATGTATGTTGTGACTTGCTGAGTGGTTATGTAGGTATAACTTCTTTTAAAATGTACACATTTTATTTTATATAGCTAGTCTATTTTTATCTTGTAATTTTTAAATTATTTTTTAATTATTTTTTAGCATTATTGGATCTAGGCTGAGTGACTTGTTTTCTCTATACACATTTCATTGTATGTTTACCCTGTGTTAACCTATATATGACAAATAAACCTAAACCTAAACCCTAAACCTGGTAGGGGCCCCTAGTACAGCTTTAGGGGGCCTATAATGCTGTTACGACAGCCCTACTCTGAGCATAACATCCTTGACTTAAATTCAGCAGTTTTATGGCATAACTCTTTAACATTTGACTTTTAATTGCCTCCCCGTGAGCGAGAGTAGGGGAACAGGTTGGGGAGACCCTGGAGAGGTGGGAGATCTGCTCTAGAGAAGAAAGGAATGAAGGTCCAGTAGGACCACCAAGACAGAATCATGTGTGTGAATGAGGGGGGAGGTCAGTGGAATGGTGAGGATGAGGGAGTTGGCGAAGGTGGAAGAGCTTAAATACTTGGGATCAACAGTACAGGTAATGGGATTGTGGAAGAAAGTGAAGAAGAGAGTGCAGGCTGGGTGGAGGTCTGGAGAAGAGTGTCAGGAGTGATTGGTGACAGCGGGTGTCAGCAAAGTGAAATAGAAGGTCTACAGGGCGGTAGTGAGACCAACATGTTATATGGACTGGAGATGGTGGCACTGACCAAAACATAGGGGGACAGAGCTGGAGGTGGCAGAGTTAAAGATGCTAAGAATTGCATTGTGTGTGATGAGGAGGGACAGAATTAGAAATGAGGACATTAGAGGGGCAGCTCAGGTTGGACGGGTTGAAGACAGAGAGGCTAGATTATGTTGATTTGGACATGTGCAGAGGAGAGAGAGCTGGGTATACTGAGAGAAGGATACTAAGGATAGAGCTGCCAGGAAAGGGAGAAGAGGAAGGACTAAGAGAAGGTTTATGGATGTGGTGAGAGAGGACATGCAG
The DNA here is from genome assembly GCF_016835505.1 of Polypterus senegalus. Lineage (NCBI taxonomy): Eukaryota > Metazoa > Chordata > Cladistia > Polypteriformes > Polypteridae > Polypterus > Polypterus senegalus. Next base: position 14,969 of record NW_024385141.1, read on the forward strand.
GTGACGGGTGTGACAGAGCAAGAAGTCGAGGGCAGGGAAGAGATGGAACAAGATGATCTGTTGTGGTGACTGCTAATGGGAGCAGCTAAAGAAGAAGAAGAAGAAGAAGAAGAAGAAGAAGAAGAAGAAGAAGAAGAAGAAGTTGCCTCTGTGCTTTGCTTAGTTGATGAAAATGTTGTGTCAACAAAAGCGTTTCCTCCTGCAGCTCAGTGTCTCCCATCTTCTATTTATGATCGATGATCCTTTTGCCCTTTGTAACACTTTTGCATTTTCTACATTGGCTCCACTTTCCAGGTGTTCACCAGGTTATTCTGAATTCTTTTGCTGCTTCCTCAGTGTCTGTCATCCCTCCAGTTTCAGTTCATCTGTGAATTTGACAAGTTTACCAGCTATACCAGACTCGATGTCATTAATGAAAATTAAAAAGTAATGAGGGTCAGGCACAGACCCTGAGGGACTCCTCTAATGTCCTCACTCCATTCTCCTCTTATCTCTACTCTTTTGTCTCCTGCGGTTAATCACCTACAGATCCAGTTTGTAGGTTACCTCTGATGCCAACATTTTACACACACATTTCACAGAAAAACAGAATAAATGAATACATGAAACAGCAATAATCAAATTTCGTGGGGGCTGGCACCCTGCCTGGGTTTGTTTCCTCCCTTTAGGCCCTGTGCTGGCTGGAATTGGCTCCAGCAGACCCCCTGTGACCCTGAGGGATATAGTGGTTGGATAAATGGATGGATGGATGGATAATCAAATTTGCATACCTCACTCTGCCTACCACTGGGTTTTAAAGATTTCTTCGTTTTACAGGTCAACGGCTGCGTTATATCCTCACTTTCAGTTGATACAGAAAGAAGCCAAAAAGACAGTAAAGTAACTGCACGCCAGACTGAAAATAGCAAGGCACTGCAGGGAAACAAAGATGCATTTTACAGTTCAACAACTTTATTCAGACTTAAACGAATAAGAGCATTCAAGGAAACAAACAAAAGAACATAAAAAAGTTACTCGAAGTTTCTCCAAACTTTGGCATCCTACATCATTATGTCTCCACACACAGAATGATTTACCAGTCATTTCAGTGTATGGTCATCCATCCATCCATCCATTTTCTAACCCACTGAATCCAACACAGGTCACGGGGCTGCTGGGGCCAATCCCAGCCAACACAGGGGGACAGGGAGGAACCAATCCCGGCAGGGTGCCAACCCACTGCAGGACACACACCCACACACCGGGGACACACTAGGGCCAATTTAGAATCACCAATTCACCTAACCTGCACGCTTTTTACTGGAGAGGAAAACCCCCGCAACACAGGAGAACATGCAAACTCCATCCAGGTAGGGGCCCAGGAAGCAAACCGGGGCTCCTAATCCGCAGGCAGCAGCGCTACCCACTGCGCCACCGTATGGTCATACAGCATTTTACAAAAAGTGCCAGAATTTCACTGGTGAGAGGTGATGAATGTGAAGTATTTAGCAAGGGTGGAGGTGTCTTATTCATAACTATAGTTTCTGTCCCTGCTTCACCCATGTAGGTAGTGAGATAGGACAAACTTTAAAATCTATTTAAAAAAGTAATAATTTGTATTGAGAAGAATTTATATTGATAGTTTTCTTATCTAAGGGCATCTTGATACAAATTTTTGGTTTTGCTATCAGAGGTGAGAATGTAACTGTGATCTCTTTGCCAAGATTGTAAAAGTTGGCAAGGTATCTGTGGCCGCGAAGGTAGGACGCTCCAATGTCAAACATTGGAAGATATCTGATGGTGTTCAGCTCTGACAAGAGAGCCCCGATGGGAAAAGGGCACCTGTTCGTGATATCTTGGCAATGAGCAGCACCTCAAAACACACGAGCTTGATCTCTCTCAAAAACGCCAAACGCTACTCTTTAACAATCTCTAGATGTTAATGTCTGCTGAACAAACAGGTATCGCCAGCTAAGCGGAGCCAAGGTACACCCAACACGTGGTGAGAGGTAGAGTGACTTTTAATGGAGGACTTGCGGTGTGTGAGACTCCCTACTCCTGAGGTTCTGCCTGCCCTTCCCTCAACCCACAGCCTGTTTTCTCAGATTTTAGAATAAATCACTGGCCATCAACTAAGATGCTTATCTCAATGAGAGAAGTCACAAAATTAACCGGAATGTTCAAGCAAATTATAGAAAAAAACGATCTAAACCGTAAGTAGTTCTCTCGTGAAAAGCAGACAGACACACAGACAGATGTTGGATATCCTCTTTAACTCTTTCAGGGCTGATGTTGACTTTTGTCAAAATTCAGGGTTTAAGACAATAATGGGCTGTAAACTGTGACAAAACTCGCCTTTATGTTTTAGTTTGACTCTCTTTGGTTGAAGGAAAGTTGCATAGCTTTGTTGATTTGACCTCGATTCCCTAGGCGCATGAGTAGTGAGTAGCAAACAGCCTCTAAAATGGCATCGACATCTGGTGAGACTAAAGTAAATGTGCAAAGCAAAATACTCCATAGACATTTTACGTGATATTCTCAATTGACTCTGACTTTTCGGACTCTGAGTTTGATGCAAGTGATCTGGAGATGGAAATCAAAACGAAGGTGAGGTACCAGCATCAGCCTTCGGTCCCCAGCTGAATATGCTCGTAGCTGATACGCCTACAGCAGTGTTTGCCAGGTACAAACCATATTGCATCAGACTGCGATTGCCACCTGCTGTCGCGAAGACAAAGTGGTAGCCGGCCTGCCATGCACCCCGCTGGCCATCGAGCTGCCTCTGCCATCCACTGCTGCTAGGGATGCTGAACAGGTGCCAACAGCATTCTTGATTTATGTGTGAAACCAATCCATTGTGTGCTTTTCTTTGGAAAAATATTCAGCCCTCAAAGAGTTAATAAAACCCCTGTGCGTCCAGGTGTCCGGTGTGTGTGTGTCTTCTGGTGAAGTGCGATGCGGGCGCGCCGCACATCGCACTCATACCCGCCATGCGCACGGTACGTGGACGACAATACAATACAATACAATACAGTTTATTTTTGTATAGCCCAAAATCACACAGGAAGTGCCGCAATGGCTTTAACAGGCCCTGCCTTTGACAGCCCCCAGCCTTGACTCTCTGAGAAGACAAGGAAAAACTCCCAAAAAAAACCTTGTAGGGAAAATGGAAGAAAACCTCGAAAGGCAGTTCAAAGAGAGACCCCTTTCCAGGTAGGTTGGGTGCAGTGGTGTCAAAAGTAGGGTCAATACAATACACAGAACAGAACAGAACAATTCCAATCAGCATAATAATAAAATTATAGAAGTACGGTTTAACAGTAGATGATATGACATAATTAGGTTTGATATTTTTAGAGTCCTGAGACCCTATCCATCTAGCTGCCTCCCCATTTGGCCATGACCTGAAATGTTGTCGATGAAAGGACCCTTTTTCCCTGATTCCTGTGATCCTCCATCAGGGATGATTTTTCCATAGCGGGCAAACAACTTGGTAGGTGGGCCGGGCCCCAAATTGCCACATTTGGGTACCGAAAAGAAACAGAATAGGTGAGGGTTGATTCAAATAAATTATCATGTTACTTATGTTATAGTGCTAATGACTAACAACAGAGATGCAGTCTGTACAGTTAATCAGCAGCTCTAGTCGGGGTGGCAAACTGAAGTATGAGTCTTCAACTGGGATTTAAAGGCTGAGATTGAAGGGCATATGGAAGCAGGAAGACCATTCCACAGTTTAGGGCCCTGAAACCCAAAAGCTCAACCTCCCACTGTTATTTTATTAACCTTGGGAAACCTAAGCAGACCGCATCTTGGGGATCTTTAATGGCTCCCGGTTTGTAAGTCATGATAAGTTCAGACAAGTGCCGGACCTCGCCATTTAATGCTTTATATGTTAAAGAGGATTTTGAAATCTGCCCTAAACTTAACTGGGGCCAGTGTAAAGATTTAAGAACTGGGGTTAGTGTTCATATTTTCTTGTTCTTGTAATAATTCTTTCAGGCATTTTGGATTAACTGGAGGCTGAATAGAGACAGTTTGAACAGCCAGTGAAACGGACAGTAGTCAATCCTACTAGAGATAAATGCATGAATTAATTCTCACAATCCTGTTTATTTAGAAAGCCTTTAACCCAACATTTTTAAGATGGAAAAAAAATGTTTTGGACGACTTTGTAATATCGCTTAAATGACATCTGAGTCAAAGATAACTCTAGATTGTGGGCTAATTCAGTAAAATTAATTGGGATTTTTGGTTAAATGATGACAAAATATTGCTGTGATCAGCGTCATTCCCCTCCAACAATTAACATCTCTGTTTTATTTGTATTTAAAGACAAGTAGTTCTCATTCACCATTCCTTTAATTCACTAACACAACTAATTAAAGACAACATGGGAGAAACTTCATTTGTTTTAAATAAAAGGTATAATTTGTCATCATATGAGTGAAAATTAACATTATGTTTCCAATGAGAGATCCCAGTGGAAGTACAAAGTAAAAACAGTAAAGGTCCCAGAAATGAGCCTCGGGCACCATATTGAACTTGTATATAATGATGGAGTACTGTCTGCACTTTTTGACATACTGAATATTTAATAAATAAGAACTCCAACTTTCACAGGGCCCTTTAACATGTTTTTCTAGTCTGTAAAAAGAATGGTCAATGGGGTCAAATGCTGCATAAGTCCAACAACATAATACAGTGGAGTTTCCTTCATCAGAGGATATCAGAATGTCATTTACAAAACCCCTTAGTGCCCGTTTCTGTACTTTGACCAGCAAAGCCAGACGGAATTCTCAAATAATTTTGGCTAAGGTGTTGAAGCTGACTGGTGACTACTTTCTCTAGTATTTTAGAAAAAATGTAAAAAAGGCAAATTTTTGTATGTGGGGTCTAGGTCTGACTTTTTAAATAAAGGTTTATGATTTTTACATTTTAGTGCACAGGTGGTGCCATGCAGTAATGAACTATTGATAACGCTTAGAATGTGCAAGAACATCCATTGCACTTTTACTGTTTTTTTGGCACCCGGGTCTAGGGAAAAAGTAGTTTCATTTTAGTAATTAAAGTTAAGACTTCCCGGTGAGTTACAGGTTAAAATTTTTAAAGTGTGAATGCAATTGCGAGGGTCTGCTGTATTTTGGTTTGTACTGTGATGCTGGATCTGGGGTCATATTTTTTAATTTTTTTATTGAAGAAGTTCATAAAATCTGTACTGCTAATATCTGTTTGGGATTTTGCCTTTGTTTAATTCCCATTTGTTAATTTAGCCACTGCTCAAAAAAACCCCAGGTTTTATTATTGCTTTTCATTATTGTAGAATAGTATTCTGAGTGAGCTTTAAAGAGGGCTTTTTAATTTTTTACCCCCTCGTCATGCAATTTGAAAGACATGTAGCTTTGTTGTTCTCCATCCGCCCAGTGTTGACACTCACACACCTGGGCTAGGCACACAGTGAATGGCCCGCCGCGCAGCTAGATAGCAAAAAACAACATCATTGCTGGAGATGCAGATTGGTAGTCGCGCCGCCACAAAACCGTGCTGGGGAGACGAAACACATATATTATTTCAGCACTATTTGAGCTGACGAAATAGAAGTGCAGTTGGGTTTTTTGAGGAGTTTATTTGAGCTATAAAAACTAATTAGGAACATTTATTGCGGGAAAAAAGTATTTCAGTGTTTGCGCTTTCCCTATTAAAACATCACCCCCTCCGCCAGTTTTCATTTGCGCTCAGTAGGTGTTTGGCCACAAAATCTCTCTGCAAGCCAACTCTCTGTACACGTATAAGTGGCACAAAACCAACCAATCCAGACTTGGTTTCAAAAATTTGATTGGCTCTTACTTCCAATCAGCCCCGCTAGCTGCTGTTCCGAAACAGTCCAAATGTAGCTAAACCAGCTAAACCAATTAAACCCCAATTTGGATAATATCTTTAATTATTTTATTTTAAAATATATTATTTGTTAAGACTATCGTTGGCGTAGTATAATGTAGTTGCATTATACACCATGCCAACTGACTGTTTCCGGAAGCAGCAAGCTAGCGATATGAAACCGTAAGAGCTAATCAGAATTTTTTGAAACCAAGTCTGTGATTGGTTGATTGTAGGACACTTATACGGTGTACAGAGAGTTGAGCGCCGCAGAGAATGTTGTGAGCGCTAAGCACTATTAAGCAAGACGCAAATGAAAAACTGGCGAGAGGGGGTGCTATTGTGTGTGTGTATATGGATAAGCAAACACTGAAATACATTTTTGCAGCAGAATGAATTTTGTTCACTCAAATTCAGCTTTGTACCCAAAAATAAATTTCTCTTCAAAATGCAAACACTTGCACTTGAATCTTTTTACGTCGCGCTCAATATTTTTACGTAGTCTCAGAATAGTGCACTTAAATACGCCACACATACAATAATCAGCTGCACGCCAGTACAGATTAAAATACTTGCTGGAGAACTGCACAGTACTTGCTGTGGAGACGCCAGACCATTATCACCTGCACGCCACACATTACATCAGTTGCTGAGGACATTTCTGCTGATTGCCCACTGTTGTGACAGAAAATTAAAGTCATATTACGGACATCAAATTCAGTACTGTCAGAGAAAATTACAGGCATTTTACGAAATACAAACCAAAAACAACAACAACATTTTATTTATATAGCACATTTTCAAACAAATAATGTAGCTCAAAGTGCTCATTTTGCAAGATTTCAAGCCACATAACATGCTTCCATAACTTAACATGTGAACTGTGTTATTAAAATAATAATAATACATTTTATTTATATAGCACCTTTCCATGCTCATTATTATCTAGCTGCAACAGAGACCAAAAGAAAGAAATAAGAATGTTCCCTAAAGCTTTATGGGTATTTAAGCTTCAATAACTGCTTAAGCATATAAGCATTTCTACTCAATTCAGTTATCGAGTTCAATAGCATTACTAACTTTTATAGACTAAAGACACTTCATCACAGCACATGCAATAAACAGTCTTTTTTAAAGATCAAAGTATTGCTTTGGTTCTGTTGCATCACACATCAAGCAAAACGTATACTCTTTGCATTGACAGATAACATTATTTATAGCTTAAATGCTGGAAGGATTCTGATGAACAACTAACATGTGTTGAAGATATTTCTAGTATTTATTTAGGAATAAAATGGTCACAGGATTTTCTTCGTCTGCCATGTGTGCAGCACAGTAGTTTAAATCTTCCTCTACTTCACTGCCACAAAGTGCACAACTTATATGGTGTACTTTTACATATTACATAATGTATGTGTGTTTACACACTATTTGGTTTAGTGTGTGTATTTTAGGCATCTGTTTAAGAAAAGAAGACTACAGTTTTTATTATCACCATTCCTACATTACAGACCGAATACCCAAACACAATTATCAGGTGTTACTGGGTAAGACCTTCAAGTTACAATATAAAACCATCCAAAGATCAGTTTACTCCAATCATTTAATCTATTTGAGGGCCACTTGAAGCTGAAAAGGCCAACACTTAAAATGCCCTGGGGCTCATGTATACGGCGTCATGTAGCACTCACACTATAACATGGCGTAAGCACAAAAGCGAAATGTGTTTACGCACAGCAAAATCCAGATGCAGGAATCTGTAGGCATCAACTTCCACGTTCTTCCGCACATAAACCCGGATCAGCGGAAAACTAACGCCGTGCAGCAGCTTTATGTAACACCCCAAATCCTCCCAGAATTACGCCTATTTGAATATGCAAATCAATATAAATCGCCTTAAGCCAGCCTTCTGTGAAAAAGACAATGGGAAAAGCACGGGGAAAATATAAGAATTTGCTAATACCAAGTGGAGGCAAAGGAAAACATACAATTTGTTCAAATAAACCGTGGAATAATCAACAAAATGAAGTTGATCGAGTGACATAAGCGTGTTGGAGAAACTTGAAAGCTCACATTCACAAAATCGCACAGTGCCAGAAACAAAAAGAAGTTGTCAGATATCAAAGTCACGTGAAAAGCCGAGTTGTAGCCCACTGTCAGTGTCATATGAAGTTTATTAGGGTACAGAGAAAAAAATAGGGACACTGGGAAAAAGCATGAAATGTCAACTTCAATCTCGACATTTCCACTTTAATCCAGTAGTTTATTTTGTCATTAAAGCAGAACATCATAAACTTCATCTTAAAATCGTTAATCACCAGTTTCAAATCACATCGTATTAAAGTAGCACGTTAAATGCTTTGTTTCGTATTTTGATCTTCTACTCATATGTGCTCTGTGTGTGTGAATCACTACTTGCTTTTTAAACCGACTCTCTTCCTCCAACTGGACACAGAGTCCATTACATTTGTGATATTACAGCTCTCTGAATAACTAAAATACTGAGATGTATACGTGATATCATTTTCATGATGATAGGAGTTAAAGCACGTTATTAAACATGTGTTTCACTTCGATGAAATAATTATTGCAGCAGTACTGGGCGCTCTAGCCTTGTGGTGGCACTGGGCAGAGGAAGAATCGTGGCTCCTTCATCGGCCAATGTCAGTAAGGTAGCTTATCACGGTGGATGGCCTGCGTCTTGCGGACACTGCATAGCAGCCTCGTGCTCATGACACAAGCATTTATCTTTTGTCAAATTTGTCGCATGCTTTTAGCTGTGTTGTTATTTTCTCTTTCTGTTTTATATTCAATATATATTGCGTAGCCGCTCACTGCAGTCAGTGCTTTTCTTTCCCCAAGTAACTGATGCCATACAATCAGCTCTGTAATAGAATTTAAGCCATCTGTAAGTTGACAGCATTCTTCAAATGTTTAAAGAACATTGAAATATCTTCGTAGTACATGTTTAATTATTCTATCCTTCAGTACATCCCAGTGAAGAATATAGATTATTTAAATGAAGTTAAACATATAAAAATAAACATATTTTGCTGCATTTCACCTTAAAAATGATATGTCATCTATATGTAAATACAGCTTTATAAAGTGGCCCAGGTTGTAGATATTATAACTGCAGTACAAGTTTACAGTGAGGTGATTGTACTTATAAGTACAAACCGCTCTACAAGGAGCAATTGATTGAGTGCGTTTAAAGTTCTTGGGATTAAACTGTTTCTGAACCGCGAGGTCTGTACAGGAAAGGCTTTTAAACGTTTTGCAGTGGCTGAGACAGCGTGTCCATGAAACTGTATACTGATAATTCTTCGATCAGCTGCTGCTGTGATTCACACTCAGATACAGTGATATAAATACTCGAGTCGTGCAGTGAGAGGAATATGGAAAAAGATGATCGCTGTGGCAACTCCTAACGGGAGGAGCTGAAAGAAGACGAAGAAGAAGAAGAAGAAGGAGAAGTGAGCAACGCTAAAGCAGTTATGGTATTTGGAATACTATGGCTGTTCCCTAGACCATTATATTGTTACGAGTTAATTACAATCAGATGCATTACACTAATAAACAATATGGGTTAATTTCTGTGTATTTATAAGGCGCCATGAAAATAATGAGTAATCACACAAGAACAGTACCATTGCTTTTGACGCTGGTGCCGTGCAGTTTCAAAACGAGCGGAAAAACTTGCGACGACAAGGCATGAGGTACCGTGGAAAAGTCGCGTGGCTTTATGCCAAGTGTAGGTTTTATACATCGCGATTTGAACGTGGAAAAGTTCTTACCTAACATTTCTGTGCGTCACGACCGTTTATACATGAGGCCCTGGTCATTTCAACAGCCACAGGACACTTGAATTTTTTAGGATGTGGGAGTACCTTAAGAAAACTCATAGAAACTTAGGAAGAGCATGTCACCTTTGCATAGTGAGCAGAGCTAGTATTCAAGCAATGGATGCAAAAGGCAACCATTTCATCAATGTGAGAAGAGGAAAATGCAGTTTATAAAACATCCATGACATAAGATACAAGTGTATGTGATCTAGGCGTTTTGTTACTTATAAAAGGATTCTTTGACTAAATACTGTAACTAAAACTGCTTGACTTACTACATTTTAATACTTTACCTATGTTAAAAGTGTGAAGACGGGCTGGATAAAGAATTCCTTTACACCTGTTCAGAATACTATTAGAAATCAAGTTGACAAATGTGTTTCTAGTCTATATACATACAAAACCAGTATTACTATGAGAGAAAATTAAAGACACACAATACAGGGACACATATTACAGCCACATACAAGCCAGTATTACTGTAAGAGAAAATATTATGGAGCGTATCTACTAACAACATGCCACCCAAAAAAAAATGGACACGCCAAGTTACATAAAAGACACAGACAATCAAATCCTATATAAGCAACATCTCCGGGAAGAACGGCCCAGCTCAACAAGTAAACACAACAAAAGAAAAGACAAAGAAAAATACGAGCAAATGATCGATTGAAGAAAAAAAATGAGTGTCAAAACGTTTAAAAAGACAGACTCAGAGGAGCAAACCTTAGAAATAGTTCCCATTTACTTGCCAGAACCAGCATTCAGCCAGGTCAGTTATATGTTGCATATCGACAGTTGAATTTTCCCCGGATGTTGTTGTCAAGGTTGTAGATGGTCCTGAACAAGGCAAACTGTTGCCAAACTCAGACAGAATATTTACAAGAAATGTTGTCTATAATGAAATTGTTTAGAAAAATTTCATGAGGTAAAAAATAGAACATTTTTCCTAAATATCTTCTTCAGATATGTGTATTACACATTGTTCAAAGTTTTACACTAGGCAATTTTAATTATACTTACTGTATTGTCATATACATTCTATTTTATTTTATTATTATTTTACTTTACGCTTTGCAAAAATTTTTTTTGACAAAAAATTAAGACAAGAAACAGAATGAGGTCAAGGTCCCTTGCCATTAATATAGACTGTTCTACTAATGTTTATTCACTACTGTTCTAAACAAGTATTGTAACAGGTTTAAATGTCTAGTTTATATATATAGAGACTAGCATCCCTCGCAGCTCCATCTGCATAGTAGTGAAACAGGACAGTGAGTAGTGCCCTGCCGGCTCCCCCACTCCTGATGTCATGCTTCCCCATCCCTTCAGCCTGCACCCTCTCTCTGGATTAGCGCAAATAAATGGGGTACTGGCTATAGATACTTTATAAAGATGAGAGAATTGAAATAAAACCCGGGAATTTCAAGCAAATTCAAAAAAAAAAACCAAATCTAAATCCATTAAGAAGTTCTCTGTGAAAGTAGACAGACAAAAGGACCATGCTGGATTTTATAAATACAGGGTAGGATTCAAAGTAGAGCCCCATTTTGTTCTGACACTCATATTCGCCCGGCCTAATTTCCAGTGACGGCGAGGGTGGGTGTTGGCTTCACAAAGCTCGAGCGAGGTCGGCCTTGACGGAACCCCTGTGCAGTAGTGCATTCCCGGCGGAATGGAAAGTTCGTTAGAGCAACGCGGATCAAGTTCTTCGAGTGAAGGGGAATCTCCATCACGAAGTTTGTCCCAAGGACAGACCGCGAATCCCTTTTTACTTGGAAGTTCGGGAAAAGGCTAAAAAAGAAGCATCGCGGCCAGAAGGGACATCAAGGACAGCTGGAAGCTTCAATGGGAAGCCCAGCACACTGCCTTCATTGTGCCTTTCCTGGCCCGGGTGAACGCTCCCGGTCCCCAGTCTCCCTACAGTCCGGACGATCGCCTTCTGACTCTTCTTTTTTCCCCCTAAAAACAGCTGAAAGGAAAATGTTCGACTCGACAGGACATCCAAGCAAAAAGTCAAGGCAACCCTCTGCAACCAACCCGAACAGGCCTACGTGGATGCCTTCGAGTCATGGAAAAGCCACCTACAAAGGTGTATTGATACAGGAGGTGCCTATTTTGACGACTATTAATTACCCATTTGCTCCCAAAAAATTTGTCTTTTGAACAAAGGCTCATTACTTTAATCCCACCCTGTATATACATGCATTGGCAATCTTAAATTGTCCCTGTGTTAGGATACAGCAGGTTCGATAATGGATGGCTGGGTATATATTAAAATATATATATATATATATATATATATATATATATTGTAAAGGACCGGGAGACAGCAATAGGGTTAGTTTTCCGCCCTAATATTGTATACAGAAATTTTCCAAAACGTAGGGCAAAAGTATAAACTAAACAGTTCATACCTGGCCGCTTCCTGGCGCGCCATTTATAGGGTGGAGCCGAAGTGAAGGACAGCTGGGGAAAGGGCGCAAGGGAGGATGGGAAGGATGACGCCAGGGGCAAGATGGTGGAGGAAGGGGAAGCCGTCGGCCCAAAACCCGGCCTATGGTGCTGAAGGTCTTTTCTACAGGAAGCAGAGGAGAAGAATACCCCCCACCTGGCGCTGTTTCCAGGTGTCTCGAGATCATCGGCTCCAGCTGGCGGTAATCCCTTAGCCCAGAATCAGGGCGGACTAACTCGAACGAGAGACATC